>NW_024100875.1:0-300000 GCF_016161935.1 Mauremys reevesii
CTGCTCCAAGACATGTAAAGTGTGTAGAGGTTCTCCATCCAATGGCTGTAATAAATTTTTTCAATATGTGAGCAAAACAACATATTTCCCAATGTCATTTTTTTAAATGACTGAACCATTTTTTAGTGGAAACTTTCAAATAAAATCCAGCTTGAGGCAGACACTCAGTATGGAAAAATTTCAGTCTGAACCAAGCTTTGCGTCTGGCCCATAAGCTATAAGCAGCTGATCAACAGCCGCCTGCCATCACTGGTTATAATAATACACAAGAGAATTAATAATAAATAATAATGAAAAGCCTTGTTAAGTTATCATGTTTTTTTCACTCTCAGTATTATGGTTCATAATACCAAAATACCTAATTCTCTTTTTATTTAGAATTAGCTCTGTGCCTCCAGCCTGTCATCGAATAATGTCATAACTCAACATTTTTGTTGTCACCACCTTAGTAGAATTGTTTTGTTATGCACACTAGTTTGTGCTATTCACAGAATGCTGCAGATGATGGTGATGCTCTTGTAAAAGAAGTTTCTGGGTAGATGTAAACATACTGCTAATCAATGATTGGTGATAATAAAGAATGAATCAGCATATAACAGTTCAAATGGACTTGTGATCAAATGTAATAATTGTGGTGCATAGTGTGTCAAGGTCTCTTTGAAGAGGTTTTACATTTCAGAGCCTTAGTATTAAAATAAAGGAGTCTTATTAATGCTTGGAATGCATTCTAAAATGTATTTGTTTAATAAAATCATTTTATTTTACTAAAATGTAATCAGAGAGAAGTAACATCATACCTGCCAAAGGCTCATATGGTTTAATGGATTAAATGGTAACATTTCGCTTTAAGCCCAGCCAATCTTGATTAAGCATTTACATTTATTGTTCTTTCCTCCTTATTCCACATCACAACATGAACCAGGGTGATTATTGTAGCTTTCATTTAGAGAGTGTTCTGCATACCTGAAACTCTAGAAAATTGTCCTGCTGTGGTGAAAAGGCAGAAGGTTATGGCAAACTGCCTTACAACCCATAAATCTGTACAGCATACGCACGCTTAATTTTTGACATTTTATTTTAATGTATTGTAGGATTGCATTGATGCAGGCTGGTGGGAAGGAGAACTCAATGGCAGGCGTGGAGTGTTTCCAGATAACTTTGTCAAGCTTCTTCCTCTGATTTTGAAAAAGAGGTAAGTGTAATTATTTCCTTCTGGTTTGCTTTATCATATAGGATAAAAGTTGAGATGAAATTCTGCTCTGATTTCTATGATTCATACAAGACAAGTTACACTTGCACAAAATTAAACAAAAATGGTTAGGAAAGTAGCATTGCTGGATAACAGCAGCAGCATCTGGGATTGGATTGTTCGTAGCTTGAGGCCATATTGTGTAATTTTTTGGAAGGTATTTTGCTAGCCCATAAAACCAGTCATCCAAACTCTACTACCTTGTTTTTAAAGCCCTCTGTGCCACATTCTCAGTTTATCTGAGGCAGAATGACTGGAGATCATGGTGTAATTTGCTCAGTTTTTATGGTGTAATGATGATCAGAATCATTAACATGTCTACAGTATGTGTGATACAGTATGAAACATTAGTCTACCAACTGCTTTTAGACAGATGTCATTTTGTCTTGCCAGCAGCCATAATTTAAAGCACTCTTCCAGAAAGAAAAGGGTGAAATTCTAGCATGTGTTTGAAAAAAGAAAGCTAAGCTTGTTTAATGACATATATGCTTGAGCTCTGTCCGAATCCATTATTTTTTTACTGTGAGTAAATTCTTTTGCCTGTTTTAAAATAGGCAAGGTTATTTATTTCCTTAACACTCATTTAGAAATCCTAACACACTTTCTGGAGAGAACTTGGTAGATTCCTCTTCTCTAAAGAGACTACCTCATTTTCAGGAAACTCCTCTGTCATCAGGGTGATACTGTGAGCTTGTAATCAGGCTCTTCATTTATAGTTCAGAGTGATTATTATGTAAGCCATCAGTGATAAATTCAAGACTCAGAGACACTCTTTCTCAAGGACTGACGGTAAAATTGGATGCCAGATTAAATAACTTGGAAACCTTGATAAAGAAATCACAAAACAACTCTCAGAAGCTAGCATAACTATTGAAGATGAAAGTGGAATTTATTGCTCTTGTGAGAGCAGCAAAAACTCTTTCACAGAGTAAAATGTCATTCCACATCAGAGTGGAGAGCCTGGAAAAGAACATGAGGCCTGGTAATGAAAAGAAAGTGATTTCTAGAAGAGGCAGAGACCCTTGAAAAAAATATGCAAGGGAGTGGGGAAAGAGGTATGGGGAAGAGGGAGTGGGGGAATGGGGAAGAGGGAGTAGTGAATGGAGGAGGGAGTGGGGAAAGGGGTGGTGTGTGGGGAGAGGCAGTGGGGCAGGGAGGTGGGGTGGGGGGAAGAGAATGGGAATGGGGAGAGGAGGAGCACAGGGCAGGGACCTAGGGCGAGGCAGCTGGGGGGGGGGCAAAAGTTATTTGTGCCCAGGGCCCCAGTAAATCTTAATCCACCTCTGTTGGCGCAGACTTCCAAGCTTGAGCGCTTCTGTCTTGTCCCTTTCAACCAGTCCCTGTGCCACTCCTGTTTCTTTCCCATCCTTGGCTCCTGCCCTAGTTCCAGACTCCTTTTCTAATACATTTTCAGTCCGAGTCTCCACTGCTCAGGCTTCTCATCCCAGTCTCAGACTCCTTGCCCAGCAAGTCCTGGTCTCCCCTCCTGGCTCAGGGCCAAGTCCCAGTCTGCTCCCTGCCCTAACTTGCAGTCCCACTCTCCTTTCCAGCCAGTCCCTGTTTCCTCTTCTCAGCTATTTGTCTGATCTGTTTCCTCCCATCACCCTCCTGACACTAGCCCCTAGTCACAAGCTCCATCCTCAGGCTCTTCAGCCAAGCTTGGACTCAGCCAACCCCTCCCCCGTTCCTGGCAGTGAAAGCACAGGAGAGGCAGGCTCCCTGCTCTCAGCTCCAGTGTCCAGCCTCACCCTGGCCCAGAACAGCCACTATAGGGAAAGGCTTTGAACCTCCTTAGCCTTGGGCTGGAACATGCTCAGTCACTCTGTGGGGATGGTGCATCTGCCGTCCAGTCACATGTGAGAGGTGTGAGGGGCTAGACCATACTCAGTGAGAATGGAGTCTTCAGAGACTGTAGCTATTTAGCCCTAGTAAATCTTTACTGAGCACATGTGAACTGTAATTTTTATTTCAAAGGCTTGTAACTTGGCTAAATTTGGAAAAAAAATTGTTGAACTTTCCCCCCAAAAAAATTCAGCGTGAGGCAGACACCCAACAAGGAAAATTTCAGCCAAAAGGATTAAATTTTGGAAAGTTATAAGCAACTGAAAACACAGGCTTATAATGAGTAGTATCAGGCAAACTTAGTAAGCAGTGCTACCAGCCCCACCTATAATAAAGGGTGTCCTGATCAATGTTCCTCAGTCAAGAAGGTAGTGGCTTTTATGTGGGGCCATTAGGTTGCAAGTGATTAAGCGGAATAATAGTCATCCTGAGGAATGAGGAATAGCACATAGAGAGAGAGAGAGTGTGTGTGTGTGTTTTATATCTATCTATCTATAACCTCTCTAATAAAAACATATATAATACACACACACACACGTTTTTTATTAGAAGAGTTTTAACTCAATAGCTTTGACCTTTTATTTTAAGTGTGGGAGTTAAATTAGTGTGTCATATGCCCCGTTTGATTTTGCATTCACTCCAAGGCATTTACAGCATCTGTCAGTATGGTGTGCACACACGCACAAAAGGAAAAACCACCGGCAGCTAATCTACATAATAGAGAAGAAAAACAGATCTGGAACCAATTCAGTGATCGTATTTATGAAACATGTAAAGTGTTGCAGTCCTCTTAGGAAGGATGGTGACAGCAGAGAAAATAAAAGTAAATGATGAATAATAGGCTGCTGATGTGAATAATTAGCTTCATTTCATCAAGCATGGGAAGTCTTAATAACTGTGCTTGAAGATGTTCTTCACAAATGGGATAACAACCATATATTGGCAAATGGCAAAATGTAACCTCTAGAGTATTTCTTGTGTTCTGCATTTATGCTTCAAACTTAGTGTAAGAAACATATTTCAGCTCCTGCATTGCCTACACATTTTTCAAAATGGCTTTGGATATTTACAAAATTAAATCTTAATTGCAAAGGCTACTTCAGTGTACAAAAGGCCATTGTTTTCAGTGATTGTAAGCCACTTAACGCTGAGCTTTTATCTAAAAGACATTTCAAGTATAAAAATAGTAAAGTGGCATATTGTTTCTCAATTACATTTTCTTTCTTGAAAATCTTTTAATTGAATTTAGTACTTGTGAAATGTGTGATTGACAGGCCTGGAATCTGAAGACCTGTAATTGTCATTGTAAAGTATTATTACATCAAATCTTTCTATGAGTTCAAGTGTTTACAAACAATCTCTTTTCTGCTTTTCCTTGATTTTAGAGACCTAAGAAACCACCACCTCCGTCAGCTCCTGTCACCAAACAAGGGTCAGGTAAGGTGTTGTTGCTCTTATATAATATACATCAGTGAAACACATTCCATACAGAACACGTGTATTTTTAAATTTGTATGGATGCCATCCGTATCAAAGCCAATATACAGGAAGAGTCTCAATCACTAACAGTAGATTGGATACAAGATGCAAAAGATTACACAACCATGAAAGTTTGCGATCTGCTTTCTGAATAGATTGTGAGTGAACTGAAAGAGGACACATGCCAATTCTTATTTGAAAATAATACATTAGAAGATTTATTTTAAATATTATGGTTCATTTCAAACAGTTTATACTAAACATTAAACTTTTGTTCTTGGAATTTAAATCAAATTGTGTTGGTGCGTAAAGTTAAGCACATGCATACATTTTTACAAGGTCAGTGTCATAATGTTAGGGAATATAAACTGTAGTAGGAAAGTTTATTAACCTTTCACCTGTAAGCCCGATCTACACTAGAGATACATGGCCTTCTTCCTGTCTATTTGCAACTTAGGCCTCACTCCTGAAACTGGATCTGCATGTATGCAGGGGTCCAAATGTGTGGATCCAGTTGCAGGATCAATCCCATAGTTTCAGTTTCTTGTTTATCCACATTTTACAGGTAGGCTTAAGTACACTATTAACCATGGATGGAATCATGTTGAAACTGATTTAGGGGACAACCTGTGTTGTAACCAAGTTCCCTGGTATGTCTGCATTTTTACAATGGCTAGATCCAAAACCATACTACTGCAGCTGAACTGGAGTTAACTATAGTTAACACAAATATGATTTACCTGCCCAGTGTAGATTAGGCATCACTATGTTTAAACATGTGGGTTTAAACATGTTTTTAAAACTCTTATCCCTGCTGTGAAGAATGAGGAAGATATCTGGATTATTTTTTATGAATATTATATGTACTTCACTTTACCTGGTTGATGATATTCTGTCTGACTACACAGAGTTAAATCAAAGGAGGCTGTTAGGGAGAACAAGCAAGAATTACATATTCATATTATTCTCTGGGTAAGCAAACTGTGTTTAAACCATATTAGAATGAACCATGATCAAACCCAGTTAATCAAAACCAGTTTTACCTCTGTAGATAAGACCTTAGGGTAAAAATGTTATAAGTGACTACGTTTCAGTGGCACATACGCAACTGGAGGTACGTCTAGACTACCCGCCGGATCAGTAGCGTTCACTGTATCAAGGATTGATTTATTGCGTCTCATCTGGACGCGATAAATCGATCCGCTAATCGATGCCCGTACTCCACCTCGGCCAGGTAAGTCGAACTAAGATACTTCTACTTCAGCTAAGCAAATAGTATAGCTGAAGTTGCGTATCTTAGTTCGAACCCCCCTGCTAGTGTAGCCCAGGCATAAGTTTCTTAAAGTGCTTTTGAAAATTTTAGCCTTAAAGACAGAATTCAAGTTGTGTTTAGGTCATAATAACAACTCAGAATGAATGGGATGGTCTCAAAGGCCTTGTCTGCACTAATGTTTTCCCCCTAAAATTTCCCAGTTGTTGTCACAGTGGTTCAGGCACTAGTGAGGACAAAGGACTTTAATCACTGTTTTCTATTCCCCACCTCTTGGTTAAAAATCCAATGGTTTCTCTGCAATCACACTCCCACCGTTATTTAACACCATTGGGAAATTTTAGCCAGTCTAGTCAGGGTTTTCTACCTATTGTTATCTGTTTCAGTTCACTAGTGTATCTGATTATGAATCAAGGGACTATAATTTAAATTTAACTCAATCAAGCAGTTGTTTCTATTTGTTTAATCATGCCAATAGTTCACTTCTTTGTCTTGAGACACTTAAAAAGAGATTTAATTTTAAGATTCTTTGTTATTCAGATGATCTACCTGAATCATTGCTCAGTATAACTTTGCCATCTAGTGGTGGTTGCAGTGTTAAAAAAAATCAGCCATGCTTTATCCACTAATGAAATTATAATCAAGGCTACGTTTTTGAAAAATCCTTTAAAAGATTACATTGCTGTTTATATCACTGCTTCCGGTTTCCCTTTCGTAAAATGGGGAGAATAATAATTTTAGCCTGTATATAGCCCTTTGCACACTCAAAGTATGAGCTACTTAGTCCTCACAATAGCCCTGCAAGATAGGTAGATATTATGCGCTCCTTTTCAAAGTGAAAATTGAGGCACAGGGAAATTAAATGACTTGCTCAAGGCCATTAGAGTTGGGGGCAAAAGCCAAAGACGAAAACTCAGGTGTTTCAGGTTCCTAGTTCCAAACCCAGTCTACTGACTGGACAATGCTATGTATGCACAAGAAGTCTGTGAATGTTTAGGTACTGTCTGTACGACACTTTAAGGCTGAAGAATGCTGTACTTGTTGTTATGAATGAATATCTCCTGCCACCAACTACAGTGTGAAATCACTGGTACTATATTTTACCAGTCTTAGCATGAGGCTGATTCTGCTATTGATGGTTTTGAATACCTGGTAAGATATGATATGAAAAATTAGATCCAGAACTATCAGTTGCATGCTAAATAATTAAAAATCAATATATTCTTTTACTGAGCTAAAATAGAAAAATAGCACATGATAGAAGCATAAATAACACGAGAATCCAGGGAACTACAGACTTGTCAGCCTCACCTCAGTGCCTGGAAAAATCATGGAGCAGAGCCTCAAGGAATCCATTTTGAAGCACTTAGAGGAGAGGAAGGTGATCAGGAACAGTCAGCATGGATTCACCAAGGATAAGTCGTGCCTGACCAACTTGATTGCCTTCTATGATGATATAACTGGCTCTGTGGATATGGGGAAAGCGGTGGACTTGATATATCTTGATTTTAGCAAAGCTTTTGATATGGTCTCCCACAGTATTCTTGCCAGCAAGATAAAAATGTATGGATTGGATGAATGGACTATAAGGTGGATAGAAAGCTGGCTAGATCATCGGGCTCAACAGGTAGTGATCAACAGCTCAATGTCTAGTTGGCAGCCGGTGTCAAGCGGAGTACCCCAGGGGTCGGTCCTGGGACCAGTTTTGTTCAACATCTTCATTAATGATCTAGATGATGGGATGGATTGCACTCTCAGCAAGTTCGCGGATGACGCTAAGTTGTGGGGAGAGGTAGATACGTTGGAGGGTAGTGATAGGGTCCAGAGTGACCCAGACAAATTAGAAGGTTGGGGCAAAAGAAATCTGATGAGGTTCAACAAGGACAAGTACAGTCCAGCACTTAAGATGGAAGAATCCCATGCACTGCTACAGGCTGGGGGCCAACTGGCTAAGTGGCAGTTCTGCATAAAAGGACCTGGGGATTACAGTAGATGAGAAGTTGGATATGAGTCAGCAGTGTGCCCTTGTTGCCAAGAAGGCTAACAGCATATTGGGCTGCATTAGTAGGAGCATTGCCAGCAGATCGAGGAAAGTGATTATTCCCCTCTATTCGGCACTGATGAGGCCACATCTGGAGTATTGCATCCAGTTTTGGGCCCCCCACTACAAAAAGGATGTGGACAAATTGGAGAGAGTCTAGTGGAGGGCAACAAAAATTACCAAGGGGGCACATGACTTATGAGGAGAAGCTGAGGGACATGACTTATGAGGAGAAGCTGAGGGAACTGGGCTTATTTAGTCTGCAGAAGAGAAGAGTGAGGTGGGATTTGATAGCAGCCTTCAACTACCTGAAGGGGGGTTCCAAAGAGGATGGAGCTAGGATGTTCTCAGTGGTGGCAGATGACAGAACAAGGAACAGTGATCTCAAGTTGCAGCGGAGGAGGTCTAAGTTGGATATTAGGAAAAACTGTTTCAGTAGGAGGGTGGTGAAGCACTGGAATGGGTTACCTAGGGAGGTGGTGGAATTTCCATCCTTAGAGGTTTTTAAGGCCTGGCTTGACAAAGCCCTGGCTGGGATGATTTAGTTGGGGATTGGCCCTGCTTCGAGCAGGGGGTTGGACTAGATGACCTCCTGAGGTTCCTTCCAACTCTAATTCTTCTATGATTCTATGTTTAGAATTAGCCTTTGTCTATATTACAAATCAAAGCCTGGTTCTACTTTGTATTGTAGTATAATTGGGACCTTAACTATATCCCCAAACTGGGCTTGAGATGAGACTGTGTGGTAATCATGCTTCGAAACCTTGGCCAGCTGCAACCCACATCGTAGCTGAATGCACACGCACGCGTACATATGTACATATGTTTAAAGTCCTGTGTCGCTACTTAAGTTTCTCAGGATATTCGACTTGTATAACCCATGAGTTTAGAGTGACTGTAATTGGGAGGCTAGCAGTAGTGTCTTCCTCTATGTGGTGTAAAATGGTGATGTGTGTGTATGTCAGTTCAATAATACTTATCGGCATGATAAGCTATACAAGTGTTGCCTGTCTGATAGAGCTGTTACAGAGAAACAATGGCCAGTAATCACCACTAATGAGGGGCCATTACCATTGATGAGTAGTGAGTGTTAGGGACCAGCTGCAAGTATTGTACTGCCATATTCAGAAAATGTAAATGTGCTTGAGTGCTGCATAACACACAGTGAAACAGGCTGAACAAAATAGTGTTATGTAGCCCTTTTAAACTCTGCTAAGCTAAAATGGTTGTAACACCTTGTAGTTGGCTAGTGGAATGAAGCCAAAATCTGTTATAATAATTCTTATAAATAGAGCCCTACCAAATTCACGTGAAAAATGCGTCACAAACCGTGAAATCTGGTCTCCCCTTTGAAATCTAGTCTTTTGTGTTCTTTTACCCTATACTACACAGATTTCATGGGGGAGACCAGCATTTCTCATACCGAGGGTCCTGACCAGGGCCGGCTCCAGGCACCAGCTTAGCAAGCAGGTGCTTGGGCCGGCCACTCCGGAGAGGGGTGGTACGTCCAGCTATTCGGCGGCAATTCAGCGGAGGGTCCCTCACTCCCAGTCGGAGTGAAGGACCTCCTGCTGAATTGCCGCAGATCGCGATCGCGGCTTTTTTTTTTTCGGCTGCTTGGGGCGGCAAAACCCGTGGAGTTGGCCCTGGTCCTGACCCAAAAAGGGGTTGTGGGGGGGTTGCAAGGTTATTGTAGAGGGGTCGTGGTATTGCCGCCTTTACTTCTGCACTGCCTTCAGAGCTCGGTGGCCGGAGAGCAGCAGCTGCTGGCCAAGGGCCCAGCTCTGAAGGCAGTGCAGAAGTAAAGATGGCAATACCATGATCCCCCTACAATAAACTTGCAACCCTCCCTCCCTCCCCCACCACCACCACCACCACCACCACCACACACACACACACACACACACCCACCCACCCACCCACCCACCCACCCACCCACCACCTCTTTCGGTCAGGACTTCTACAGTTATAACATTGTGGAATTTCAGATTTAAATATCTGAAACCATGAAATTTATTATTTTTAAAATCATATGACCATGAAATTGACCAAAATGGACCATGTATTTGGTCGGGCCCCACTTATAAAATTTGTCTAGGACTAGAACTAAATCTTGTCTACACCAGGAAAATTCTGCTAAAACTTGCCACTATTGGTTCATCTCCTTTCTGATAGCAACTGTGGGGTGGCTATTGTAGGCAAGATGCTGGTGGTCACCATTATTTTGGACACTGTGTGGCATAGACTTGCCCTGAGCAGCTATAGGCAAGGCATTCTTTTAAAATGCCAGCAACCACCCAGAGCACTGTCTTTGCTTGTGCTCCTACCATTGCTAACATTTGTGGAAATGAACTGCTGGGAATAAGAATAAAAAACTTGGGTAAAAAAAATCTGTTGGGTAGTATATATACCCCCTTTATATGTTTTATATTTTTGAGTCTAACAATGATACAGAATTAAAGGATTGTAAAATTTAATTTTCTGACTCCCTGATATTTGGAATGGAACAATTGTGTGCTCATTTTGCAAGTGCCTGCTCTCCTGAGATGTATCGGAAGTCATGTACCTTGGCTGCAAAGACTACACAGTCATGACATTTTGCATGTGTTTGTGAAGTAAATAATTTTAATTGAAAATGGGCTAATTTTTAATTTAAGCGTGAAAATTTCAAAATTGGGTAATCAAAAAATCAAAATAAAGAGGGGAAAATTTAAATGTATATCTTTTGCTTGGTTTGTTTGCAGATATCCTTTTGCAGAATCATGAATTTTCCTTTCTTTGACAGGTACCACAGACAGAAAACATGAAATCAAAAAGGTACCTCCTGAAAGGCCAGAATGTCTTCCTAATCGAACAGAGGAGAAAGGTATGAAATGTGCTTCTATGTCTACTGTTTGCAGAATGATGAATAGAGAAGGAGGTTGATTCAAGTTTTCATTTTCCAGTCAGTAGATAGATTTAATTAAGTGTGTTCTGTGGATGTTTACTTCCAACTCTCATACATATGTGATTACATTAATTTTGCAAGGATCCTATCATTGTTTCTGGGGTAATTTCTGGGACAAGGATAAGGGAATCATATTGGGTTTAGTAGATATTGCATTGTATCTATTGCAGTGATATTATGCAACTGTTTATAGATTTGCACCTATAGTATCTTACATTGGACTTTGGCTAGGAGACTTGACTTTTTTTAGATTTCCATGGCCATTTCTAGAATTACTTTACAGGCCATGGAATGTATTTAATTCCTTGTGGCCTCTGTGGCATATTTTAGGTGAAGTAGCCAGATGCTGAATGTCACAAATGGAACACAAGCGGAAAAACCACACTCCGGAGAGAAATAAGTTACACCGACATAAGCGTTGGTGTGGGCAGGGCTTCTCCCACCGACTTAGCTACCACCATTCGTTGGGGGTGGATTAATTATGTCAACAAGAGAGCTCTCTCTCCCATTGGCGTAGACTGGATACACTAGAGTTCTTACAGCAGTGCAGCTACAGCAGTAAGCTCTCTAGTGTAGACATGGTCTATTTTAACCATGTTATGTTACTTTCTAGACCTGCTTTGAGTAGACTTAGATGACAGAATGGTTAAAACACTGAGGGTCCATCTACACTGGTGCTCCTCCTGTTGCTACCACTGGTGAAGTTCCAATGGTGGGAAACTTTAAGACACAGGCTGGGTGTAGAATTCACTCATCTCAGATAGCTGTCTTAGCTCATCTCGACTTAAATTTTTTTAAAAGTATCAGAACACTATTTTTTCAGAGAGTGTTAAGTTTTAATGACACTATCACTTGGCTTCTTAAATACTTTATCTCTTTTTATACTGATTGTTTGGTTTTCCTTGCGTTCTCTCTGAAATGGTTTATGTAGCCCCCTGTGTATTGTTATTAACATAAAGAGGGCTCTTGATACAAAAGACAGCACAGCTAAAGTCTTAATGCCATTTTACACATATATCTAAAAATGTACTTCAGTTTTGGTGTAATTATGTCACATCAGAATCATTAGGATGACAACCTTACTGTACAAGCTTTGTAGTATGTAATAACCCTATTAGCTCTCCATACAGTATTAATAACATGGCAAATGGTACAGGCCATAGAAAAGAGAGGGGTGGGAGTGAAAATAAGAGCTACCTTGTACATCCTAACAATGATACAGTATGTTTTTCCATTTCAGTTTTGAGTTATACAGTCAAGTATAAAAACAATGAGAATTACAAGATATTACACTACCAAAAAATAAATATCTATAGCTTGGCTAGTCAATGAATAAGAGGAGAATAGGAACTATCTCTAGGTTCTACGGAACACCAAAAAAAGAGGAGGATTTGGTAGTGTGTTGCAAGAATATAACCAGGGGCAGTATCTTCTTTTTTGTTATGTGTTTGTACAATATCTTGACTAACACAATGGGGTTTTGGTCCATGTGTGGGGCTCCTGCTTGTCACCACAGTGCAAATAGTAAAAAATAATAATTAATAATAACAACAGGAGCAAATAGAATTAAAATTATGAGATCTTCTAGATTATGGAAGACTGAATCATGTAAAAGTAGACTGGATAAAGTATATTTTGTAGTGAACAATAGGTCCCTGCCGGGTGAGCAAGATGACCTAATATGATCTTTTGTCTTGGATTATGCTCTCTATATTAATTTTTCTATACACATGAGTTGACTAATGATATGCCATAACTTACTCTAATGGCTGACACTATCCTTAACCTAAACCGCTAGCCTATTCAAATATGCCTATGAAATACAATGGTTTATAATATTTTCCATCACTTAGACAACACAGCAATAAATTGGTCTCCAGGGCTTGAATGAGTTGAAATCAGACCTTTGAACACATTTTTGTGTTGCCAATTTTTTTTCCTGCTAGTATTATCAACAAAGATAAATTGCCAAGGGCTGTTTTTGTGGTCCATGATTTCTTCTAACCTAGTATCCTAAAACCTATGAAGAGGTAGCCTGGCTCTATGTAATATTCTTAAGTGTATGCCATAGGGATTTCTGTGTATAGTCACAACATACTGTAGACCATCTTGTCACTGATGGGTTTGGTATATTATGAGAGACAAGGGTGAGAGTTTTGCCACTGACTTCAGTGGAGCCAAGGTTTCATCCAAGTAATCTACAGTGGTAAAAGTGTTTAGCTACATTTTACAATATGCATTTACAGCATATTTTATAATGGGACTATTCAAGCAGTTTGTATGTGCTCTATATACATCCTAGCAATAGCAGGCATTGGCATGTTAAAGACTGTAGAATTTCCTATGAAAAGTAATGAGTTTAAACGCAAACTAACTACTTTTGAAACTTGGAATCCCAAATATAAGCCCATTTTTGAGAGGTACTTACTTCCTGTGGTTCCAATTGCCCAAATTTAAAAAAAAAATCAGGCCACTTCTATTTAGATGCCTAAATATGAATCTGGGTGTCTAAATGTTGGCCCCCAAGTTGTTATACTTTGACCCTAGTATCTTAAGCTGATTAGTTTTTCATTTAAGTATATTTGTATTAAATTCCTGCAGAATACATTTTTAAAAGAAGATTTTTGCATGTTTCAGCTGAGCATTAAGAACACACAAAATTATCCTTATTTTTGTGCTCTTCTAACTTAAGTATTATCTCACAGAGTAAATATTAGTATGAAAGTGAGCTTGGGGAAAATGTTTCTGTATGATGTGTAATTCTCTTGTCTTCTTATTTTAATAGTTATTTAGATAATCAATAAGTTTTTTAATGATTAAAATCAGAAATTACACTCAGATTCAGACACTGTCTACACATTAGCCAAGAGCAGGTTTAATGCAAATTCAAACTATTGAAATGTGTTTAGCGCAAAACTGGTATAAACATTTTATTCTCAGAAAAGAGTGAAGTAAGGCAGAACAGTGACGAATGCAGACTTATTTCTTAGATGTGGTTTAACTAACATTCATAGCTTCTGTACATTGTAAATCAATATGTGCCAGAGAATTCCACTTAATAAGATCTTCGTTCTTTTTTGGGGGGAAATTGATTTAAAGAAAGACCAGAAAGAGAGCAAAAACTGGTAGATTTGCACAAGCCTTCAGTCCCTGCTATACCTCCGAAGAAACCTCGACCACCAAAAACGAACTCTCTGAACAAACCTGGTACATTGCCCCCAAGACGACCTGAAAGACCAGCTGTGCCTCTGACGCATACAAGGTATTGTTAAAGCTGCACATTCATAGAGTTTAGGTGTTCTATTGATGTTACTATTCATTTCCAATTCTAACTTCCTTTGGTTAGATACTGTATCATCACTCTGTCACACTGGTTTTACCTAGTCTAGCGCTTTTGGTTTTATTGTAACTCACTTGAATTGATTGTCAATTAGACACTTGAAGATGTTTATTCCTGCTGTAAAGTTTGCGGAGTGTCTATATTAGCATGTACAATCAAGTTAGTTAACTCAAGTTAATTGGCACTCTGTTAACTCAAGTTACAAGACCAACAACTTTAGATTAGCTCTGGCCACTGCGTGGCCCTGTCTACCCTCCTGGATAGTTAAATATAATAGTGAGTAATATTAGCTAGTGTGCTCCCCTTTTAAACACTGTAGTGCCTAGAACGGGGCTAATTTGATTTCAGTCCATTTTCCCTGGCTATTGTAGTCCAAGTCTAAGCATGTTGCAAACTGGGTTACAAAATGTGTTTTGATTACACAATGACATACTCAAGGTACTATTCTAGAATGCTGCTTGAAAAATAATTTATGGCCTCCATCAGTGGCTATCCAACATCCTTTGCAAGCATTGATTAAGTTTTGCTACACACTGGAGTATAATTGACTCCATTTTACAAGTGGGGGAACAGAGGATGGTGAAGTTAAATGACTTGCTCATGATCACACAATGTCCGTGACACAACGTAGATGTCCTGACTCTCAGTCCTTCACTTTAACTTTAGGTGATCATATACTACCTTGATAAGGGCAGGTTAAGAACCTGAATAGAATAGGACCCATAGATCATGCTTCCCTTCATTTGTCTAATAATAGCCTATAAAAGGACACTCTTTATTGAAATCTAGTCAATTAAAAAAATAATTTAAGATGCTACACCTGCCCTTGACCTCTGCCAGGTTATGAAGTCTTACTGAAGTGTCTCTCTCTCCCCACCTGACTACACATGGGAGGTGCTTGAACATAACACTAAAGAAAATAAATATTAAATACATACAATCTCATGTTTCTATGATTAAGAATGTTTTTGTTTCTCCATTAGCTGTCTGAAAGACCTACAGAAGGGTAAACAGTGAAACTAGCTTCAAAGTGCTGTCCGGTACATACTGTAACACAGAAAAGAGAGAGAAATATGTAATCCTCTAATCTCTTATGGGAGTAGGTGTTACATGTAACAGTAATTGTTTTTTTAAAAGTACAGAAAAATGTGTTTAAGTTGATATTGCCCCTTTAAATGCCACAATTGCTAACTGTTTACCACTCATTATTTTATCAGCTAATTTAAACTAATTGGTTATCCAGGGTCACTTTTGTATCCTGTTATGCCTATTTGTAAGGACATTTTATAGGAATAAGGCTACACATTCATATGATCAAATCTATAAAATAGCCTTTTAATTATTTGGATAATTCAGAAACTTGGAAAATTAAGGTAAAAATGGTGTTTTTGTTAAATGTAGCTTGCAGGATTTGGTTGGTTATTTCTTTTTACAATCATTTCAGTTTAATAAGCTAATAAATATTTTGAAAGTACCTTCTGGTTTCTTATACTGAGATCTGTAAGACTCAGGCCAATTAGACAATTTAAAAAAAATTTAACTCCTACAGAAACTTTGCAGATTCTAAGGGAAAAACCCTGTGGATTTTAACAAAATTCCCCTTAGATTTCTGTTGCTGATGGTTAGCAACGGCATCCTTATTCTAGTGTGTTCAAGAATTTTACATCTCATGGGTTTCAGTGGGATGTTTTTATATTTTGTGATAAAAATCAGTTTCTTCAGTTCAATAAATAATTTTCTTTTGGAGCCTGGGTAGGGCTTCAAGGACTGTGGGTTAGGTACCAAGAACGCCCTGCAACAAGTTTGGATGTGGGGCAAAGCTGCAACTGACCTGTCCCAGACATAATGGCTTATTTGGGCATGCTGCACTATTGGTAATTACACCCGTTACCTGTAGTTCAATTGTCTAGTGTAGACAAGGCACATACTATCTGTTCAGATGACTCTTTTGAAACCAGGGTTTTACCCTGTTTTTCTGAGATACATTCATCTGAAGCAATATTTTTCACTTTCATCTATTGGAGATGAAGTGCATTACAAAGGACTGGCATTGCTCTTTGAAGGAATAGCAGAAGGCTATACAAATGGCAAAAGGTTGGTGCCAGCAATTGAACATTTAAGGTATGAGCAACTTGGGGTGCTGGAGATGTGGCAGCACTTCCTGGACTTGAAGCAGTAATAACCAGATACATGGTTTACACTTTCCGCACCTCCACTATAAAAATTGTCCTAGCACCCCTGTGAACAACCCTATAATAAACTTGTATGTGTATGTGATGGACAAATTCTGTTCATTGGGAACATTTTTAAGATATGAAGTCTTGAAGGACATTTAGCATTCCTTAAGACAGGTATGTTAAGTATCCTTTAAGAATCCAACATCAAGGTCAGCCTCAGTATCCTTCAGTCTTAAAATCGTAATAGTTTACAACCCCAACCCAAACAGCATTCATCCCTTTCTCAGAACACTTCCAATTAGCATTCTTTCTTCACCATTAAATACACCTGGGCAAAGAGGTCCAGGGGAGGTACAATGAAGACAGTTTTTTGGATTACCACCAGGACACTGTTACTTTGTTATACATTTCTTCCAGTGATTAAAAAAAGAGAGAATTTTATTGATCAAGTAGATCATTCTGAACATCTTCATTTATCATCAGCCTTTTACTAATCCAGTGTGACAGGAATGTCTTAATTTCTCCTGCTTCCTCACCTACAGGGACGTCCTGACAACTTAATATTTCATAATATGATCTTGTTTTCTAGATCATCAACTAGGTTTTTTTGTCTTTTTACATTCTTAAGTATTCTCTTCAACCTACAGTAGTGTTATCTGTATGTATCCATTTTTTTGTAATTTCTTCCAGTTTTCAACAAAACTTTCCAGACTTCTTATCCGTTACAGAATTTTTAGTCTGAACAGTTCTAATAGCTAATGCCATGTGCATGCTTATAAATCTGGCATCCTTCACTAAATCCAAACCATCCTTTGCCAGATTGCACCACCAGAAACAGACAGGTGGTATCTGCTAGTGAAAAGTAAGGAGCAAAATGCTAAGTCTTTAGAAGATCATGCTTTATTTCTAATTTATTAATAGCTACTACTGCTATTTTAAGAAACACTAAATATCTAAGTCATTAGTTGCAGGGACAGTTATATATTTGGCACATTTTGCCCAGCGTGCAAAGACGTGCACAATAACACTATATAGATAATACTATTTATGTATGTATGGTGACAATTATTGTGGGAATTATACAATATTGTGAGGCTGGCCATGAAATGAGATAAATATTTCATGACTATAATACAGATTTTTATTCCATTAAGTGAACTGAAGCGGTCTTGAAATCTCATAGTAAATTTTCACAAGGATGTTGTGTGGGGGACCTGTGCAGTTTAACCATGTGCTCCTACCGCTGATCCCATTTTATTCTGTCTGAGTGGTCATATTGCTTCGATAAACTTAACCAGTATGTGGTATGTGAGCTTTTGCATGGAAGGAAAACAGGGTTACTCACTGAATCACTGTTGCTGTTAAAAATTTCAGCCCCCTCCCTATATAAAGTATCACCCTTCCTCTGTCATTTTTCTATGGGGAAGAAATTTTCACTCTACAGTTCCTGGGTTGAGAGACATCCTTGAAACCACAGAAAGGGATTTCATACCCTAATGATGAGTAATATGTACAGAAATCTTCTTTTTTTAGTCAGAAGCACTTACCATGGTGAGGAAACTGCTTCAATGAACAGAACAGAGCACTGCTGGATCCCATTATCCCAGCTTGACATTTTTTCTCTTCATCCAGTTATTTGCAGATTTCTGGTTCACCTATCCATAATATCTAAGCACCAATTATTAATTGTAAGCAACTAAGAATAAGCTGTTGAAGGGTAGCCCTTTGCCCTTAGATTTCCTTCATGTTGAGATGCTGTGAACATTTGAGGAATAATTTAGGGCTCTGCTGTGTCTAAAATAGCTTTTTGACAGGTGTTAAAGAGAAATGAGATAAGGTTAATCCATGCAGTATGTCTGCTTACTAGAGATGGCTCTCTGTGACAGGTTGCTATAACTCAGTGCTACACAGGAGGAACACGTCCCCCCTCTTTTTATTAATTGCAAGCTGGCAATTTATTGTTACCCACAGACAAACTCTAATAAATGTCTCCTCTTCTTTTTCTCACTGTAGGAATGATAGTACAAAAGTAGAGTTAGTGAGCAGTACGGTATCCGGAATCTTGGAGAAGGACTCCTCAGAAAGAAGCAGTGACATTGGTAAGTTGCCGTGTTTTTGTTGTTCCTCTAACAAAGTTATGGTGTAGATATCTGCATTTTAGTGGTACTTGCTGTGTTCCAGAAAGCAGTTAATGAGTTCATGGTGAATTTTAAATGCAAGGTTAATCACACATTCCTTGCATAAACTTTTTTTAAAGAGAACACAGAAATATGAAACTTAGATTTTTTGGCATGGGAAATTGATTTTATTGTTAAAAGCCTGAAAAAAATGGCTAGGCCAAATGAATAATTGTACTATGTTTTGGTAAGCTGAAGATTAATGCATATTATATGTTTGTAATGTGTTAAAGGTTTACATTTGTGGTTACCAATAATCTTTACATTTCAATTACAAAGGAAATAGAGACTGCTTTAAAAAATAAATGTTGCTAAAAAAGTATTAAAGGAAGTGTCTGTTCCAATTTTAAAATGAACATAAACTCGACTGCAGTTAAGATGATAATCAATAACCCTAAAACACATACAGTTGAATCACTGAGTCACCTTGAAGAGGAGTAAAGTTAAAGATTGGATTGTTTTTCTTTTTTTTTTTTTTTCCATTGCTAAATTTGAAATCCATAAGAGATGTTTGTTGCATGGGATGTTGTTGTAACTGAGGCATTGAAAGTGAGGTATTCTGACTCTTGTTTATTTCTGAAAGCAAACCCAGGGACAGAGTCATTTGTATGTGGAAGTATTCCAATGACATCTGCTCTAGTCACTCAATTTAGTAACAACTGTGCAGCAGCAGGCATGTTTTTGTAAGAGGCAGAATCTTTGTACTCTGAATGTAAGCATTACTAGAACTCATTGGTAGCATATAAAGTTAATTTGATGTTTTGTTTTTTTCATAGAACATATTAATATTAACACATTTTGGTAGAATATACTTTCAGCAACCAGTCTGCCTTTTCTCCAGACTTGAAAGGAAAACTTTTATATATAATTTAAAATATAAAAAGTGAACACAAATAATTTTTCTTAGTTTTATGAAGATGACCTTGATTATTGCTCTCAGTATTCATGTATCAGCTTTTTGAATTTGTTGCTGCCAGTGTGGTCTATGATAGCAAGCTTGTTCTAAAGGAATAAACAGTATATATATATTTTTATTTTTAAATGAAGGTGAACATAGCACAGGGATTGGCAACCTTTGGCACGCAGCCTGTCAGGAAATCTGCTGGCAGGCCGGGAAGGTTTGTTGACCCGCAGCTTCCACAGATTCGGCCTATCGCAGCTCCCACTGGCCGCGGTTCGCTGTTCCAGGCCAATGGGGGCTTTGGGAATCAGTGTGGGCAGAGGGATATGCTGGCTGCTGCTTCCCACAGCCCCCATTGGTCTGGAACAGCGAACCACGGCCAGTGGGAGCTGCGATAGGCCAAACCTGCAGACACTGCAGGTAAACAAACCGTCCCAGCCCACCAGCAGATTTCCCTGACAGGCCGTGTGCCAAAGGTTGCCAATCCCTGATGTAGCAAAACACATTGCAATTAAATTGCATGAACTGTTTTACAAGTATACATTATGATGTTTTCTGATTAATATTATGTTAAAGCCAACAGTAAAATGTGGAAATGCAATCAGTTTCAACATTTAATATTACTAACTTTTATTATTTAGTTCAAAGCCTGTAGGCCTCTGTGTACTAGAAGGGAAAAATGCTGTGCCACCAAATAGCATATAATGATGTGATACAAGTATGCTAGCACTGTTAACAAGGAGTGTGATGTGATAAAAGCACAGATTTTAAAAAATGGTATCATGAGATAACTAGTAAATGTTGTTTAAGAACAATTCCTGTTCTCTTCCTGAACCATTACAGACTTTTTATTTTTTGAGGTGGGACTAGTAGGGAGAACAGAAGCAAATACAAAGATCACCCAGTGACACTGCACACAAAAATAAACAAATCACATTTGCAAAACATTGCATAAGGTTTTAGCCACTGAGCTGCTAGTAACTTTAATGGAAAGAACTAACTGAGTCTAAGGATAGACTAATGTGAATACTTAAATAAATTTATTGGATAAAGTAAAGTATACTTAGATAAGTACAACCCGATAGGGTCAAACGAGCATGACACCTACAAGACATGTCTTTCTAGCCCTTTAGAGTTCATATTAAAAAGTATTAACTTGGGAATGAAAGGTGACCCAGCGATCATAATTTACTTGGATTTTCAAAAAGCTATTGATCAAGGAAATAAAAAACCACCTCATAGAGGGCAAAGTTCTGTGATGGATTAAAACTTTGTAGGCTAAAATGAGTTGCAGTGAATGACTGCTCCCTACACTGGAGAGGGATTACCTGCTCAGGGTTTAATATGGATCAGTGTTATTTTATAGATTAATAATCATTCATGAGAGGAAGGGACAGTAAATTGGTGAGATTTTGTTGATAATAAATTGTTAGTAAAAATGTTAGAGAATTGAGAGATGGATTTAAAAGCACTGACTGGTTGGGCAGCACGCAGTCAGAGTGAATTAAATTGGGATACATGTAGGGTAGTGAACATTGCCCAAACTGCCTTAACTTTATAATACAGTAAAACCTGCCAAGAGCGACCACTCATCAGCGTTAGCAAAAGTGGTCACTTGTAAGAGGTGGTCTCTCTTCAAAGGTTTACACACAAGAGAGCAGGAGCGTTCTGGCCTCTGCAAGTAGTTGCATTGACAGGTGGTCTGTCTTCAGAGGTGGTCACTAAGGCAGGATTTATATGCTGATGAGCTCTGAGGGGAGAGGACAGCCCCCAGCTGCTTCCTTTTCCCCTTTTGCTTCAAATAAAGTGGGAAGGAGGTGGATCTAAATACCATCATCTTCTCAGCACAGACCCACGGTAGGGCTCAGTACTGTAGAAAGCATGCAAGCAGAGGCAGTAGCTCTTGTAGGAGTAGTCTTTGAAGAAGAGGGAACCTAAGTGGCCGTTCTAACAGCTCTTGCATACCCATTTCACTGTAATCTTGGTCACTGGGTTACTTTCCATTTCTATGATAGCCTAAACAGAGCTGTTCTGGGGCACTGAGAACGCCCTGCAGGAGGAGGAGGAGGAGGAGGAGGAGGAGCACTGCAGTAGCCAATCATATATGGCCTACCTTGGTTTAAGGATGCTACTAAGTGCTAGTGCACAGGGTGGTGCTTCAGCACGGTCCTGGCCCCCCTGGCACTGGGAATTTTGAAACCTTTCTAATCTGCACTGGGGGCACTCCCACTCTCAGTAAGGTTCTGCTATACTCCATGTCAGACAGGTGTTGAGTATTAGCACACAAATTATAACTGAGTTGCCATTGCTTGAGCTTCACTAGATTGATACTGTACAGTCAGTTAATGTATGTCAGAAAGTTAATTTTAAATAGATGCCAAAGAGCAAAGGGGCTCGTTTTCACTAGCAAATTGTATTGAGTTGGAAGTTAACCTTGAAAAGTTAGCTAAGTTGATGCTGACCACAACTTTGCAGTCTGTATAGTCAGGGACACATCACGTTCTACATGGAGTTAGATGGTCATGGATAAACCCTAGGCTCATTTGGGTTTATCCATTACCTGTCTTGTCCCTCTCTACACAGACTGAAAAGTTGTGGTCAGGATCATCTTAACAGGACTCCTCAGGGTCATATTCCAACTTGATGTAATTTGCTAGTGAAAACAAGCCCCCAAGGTATGCAAAATAAATTGCTTATCTACAGTCATAATGAAGTGTGAGATACTAGTTAATGGAATATGTTTGATTTTATGGCTGTCTCTTTAATTCAGTTCAGTAAAGTGGAGGATTGGTTTTTACAGCTATTGCCACCTCGCTTACAAAATATAATATTTTAGTTAGTTACAGTAAGGAACATGAAAAACAAACCATTCGTCTTTCCTCCTCACTACTTGTTTTTTTTTTCCTCCCTCTCCCTCCTCCCATTTTTAGTGATGCCTTTCTTTTCCTTTCCACTCATATTTATCAAGCTTTTCCCATTTACATCTCTTTACCATGGGTAACTCTTCTTCACTTGATGAGGGTAAGGCTTTTTTCCATCTCTTTTCTATCCTGATATTTACCTTCGCTAAGAATTAATAGCATGCATTCTGTGGAACTACTGTTGTGCATTTTGGTGATACATATTTTCTAATTGCAAATGGGTAGATAGTGGACTGTGATGGAAAATATTGCACTATAATATTGCAACAGAAACAATCATTTCTTATAAACCCTCTCTATGGAATTTGATTGGGTTATCTGATATATATATGTTTTATGCATACACTATCAATCAACACCTGGTTTCTGTTTATCAGGTCTTTATATTCAAATGGTGCCATCATAAAGTATAACACATACATTTCATTGTGGCATCATTGCATATTACACAATAGAAGGACCATTTAGTAACATCTTTGAACTATTATCGCGTCTGAAGTAGAATATATAAAGTGAGGTTGTCAAAAACACTCATTGACTTTCAGTAGACTCATGTACCTAAGTCACTAAGGGTTTGCCTGCATGGGAAATATTTCCAGTTATACCAGTATAATGTATATAATTTCATCTGTGGATACTCTTATTCCAAAATAAAAGTGGCCTGCTTCATCTGAGTTTAAACCAATTCCAAACCAACATAAGCTAAAGCAGAAAAAGGCACTCTTATATCGTGTTACAGACCTCCTGGGGCTTGGACTCTGTCTGTTCCCCTTCTTGGAAGTGGGACACTATGGTCCAGCCACCCTGGTCTTCCAACAGTTCCCAGGAGCTCAAGCACACCCTTTTCCCAGAGCTCAATCCTCATGGGCATTCTAGTTTATAATTTAACCCTTGATTGTCTTAGGCCAGGTCTACACTACAGACTTATACCCATATAACTAAGTTGCTCAGGGGTGTGAAATATCCACACCGCTGAGCAACATAGTCATACCAACCTAACTCCCTGCATAAACAGCACTATGTTGGTGGGAGAGCTTCTTCCATTGACACAGCTACCCGCTCTTGGGGAGGTGGATTAACTACACCAGTGGAAGAGCTCTCTTCTGTTGGCGTAGAGCCTCTTCATTACAGCACTACAGCAATGCAGCTGCATCAGTGCAGCTGCGCCAATTCAGCGTGATAAGTGTAGGTCTGCCCTTGACTTTGGATTTCTAAATCATTCACTCTTTACTTTACACAGCACAAGAGATATATACAGGTCAATGCAAACTAAGATACCCTGTGGGCAATTCTGTGCATCAATTTCCTCGGTACTCTTAAGCATTCTTAGAGATTTGGTCAGTGTTTTTTCAGAGTTTCACGTCCCCTCTCCTGGACCTCACTCGTTCTGCTCAAGCTTCTCTTCTGAAATCAGAGACTCCTTCCACTCCTGCCCAAGCTCCCTTTGCATTTCTCACCCTACCACTCTCTGTGGTTTTTAAAGCCAGCGCTAATATCTTGGTTCTTTGCTCTTATTTTCCTTCCATTCTGCACATAAGGTGGAAAGAACTAGTTTTTCACCTTGGTTGGAACAACCCCATTGTTCTGTTAGGGTAGGTATTCAGTTGTTGATGGTCCTCAATGATTGTCCCATTCAGAAGCAGACACCCTGGCACCAGTCCCCCTCTCCTTACCACAAGAAATATGATGCAAGAATACAGCAAAGTCAGCCATATGGGCATAAACATACAGAGGGGCCATAGCATCAAACAGAATTCACACAGTGTACATAGACAGGTCTCCCAAACCACCACAACTGGAATAAGAGTGTCACCAGGGAAGTTATACTGGTATAACTATAGTGGTTTAAATTCACACCTTGTATATATGGCAAAGGACCAGTACAAGGTAAGGCATTTTTTCTTAAAAATTCCACCCATAGTTCCTAGATCCTGGATCAATAAACATCAGTCTACTAGCTCTCAAAAATATGATCTATTTTATAATCATGATAATTTTTGAGGGCTAGTAGATTGACAAAATAAAACTGTTAGCAGATTTGGTAATTTAAAGGATAAAGCTCTAATTCTGAAAGTCTTATGGATTTGAACTATGTCATTTAAACTGTAGTCTGCCAGTAAATACTGTTAAAATATATAGAGCAGAATCACACAATAATCCACACAAAATAGTAGTCTCTGTACCTCCCAGCAAATAATGGACTGCACGTAAACAGTATTGCCAACCCCAAATGTTCAAAAATCATGAGTCACGCTCACCAAAAATCATGAGATTGGCTTTAAAATCCATGAGATTATTTACAAATGATACATTTGGTTGGGTTTTTTTAATATGCCTTCTGCTTTTTGAGCCTTCACTGGGAGTCACATTTTGACGCCTTCTCCACAGCAACAAGGGCTAGAAACTTACTTTTACTTTAAGAATGAAGGCTAAAATAATCACAAATCCACTTGACTCCAGGAGCTGGGGCTTTAAGGAAAACCATCATTATCATGATACTCATGACAAAATCATGAGAGTTGGCAACACTGCGCACAGTTCATGCATGCATCTAAGAGAACACAATCTGTTTCAATGTTTATCCTGTCTTTTTATACCCTTTGCTCTGTAGGATATTAGCTATCTCTAATATTACTAACAAAAGACACCTAAGTACTCATTGATTGCTGTTGAAAAATGTATCACTGGCATGAGATTAATTAAGAGATATTCTATAAGGTAACAGAAGAAAGCTCTTTTTTCAGAGCTATGGGGAGATCTGATCTTGAAATATAGTAAATCAGTAGTTCTCAAATTATGGTCTGAGGAACACCTGCTAGCGAGTGATGGAGAGCTGACTGGCACATGCTGCCAGCTCTTCTCCTTTTTTCCCCACATGCTAAATTGCATTAAGACAGTTAAAAATACACTTATAAGCTGTTTTCCTCATAATGAATATCTAGTTGCCACAGTGCTGATATACGTTCATAAATGGGAGGGGAGATGATCAGTGTGATTGTGGAAGGGAGGGGAAGTGGCAATGAAATGATTTCCCTCATAAGATATGGTTCACACTATGTAAAAAGTTAGAGAACCCTTGAAGAAAGAGTTATGAAACAGGTAGTCCTGTGTTTAAATCCCAGGTAAGCCATTAGCTCATTTTGTGACTTCAGGCAAATAACTAAACCCCTTTGTTCCTTGGCAATCTGTAAAACTTGGAAAAAGTACTTCATTGAATACCAGATGCTGAGGGCAAAATGAGAGTTATAATGAAAAGAGAAATCCGCCTTCGGTTGGCATCCCCCAAGACAATGCTATACATATTCATTCTAACGAAGTTATACGAAGCAGCCAGAATTAATAGAATTGCGTGGTGCATTAAGCTGTAATACTTATGTTAGCTAACTGAGGATTACCCATAACCATAGCTTTAAATTGTAAATATTGTAAGCAGGGAGATAATAATAGCCCATGAAATAATTCATTAACTCCCTAGCCATACAGAGCAAGGAAAATGTGGTAAAACAGAAATGTAAACCACTCTCCATGTGTGTCCAGTTGTCTAAAAGCAACATACCCATTTCTTCTAGCTTAGCTCAGTTTTCTTGACCTCTAAATACTTGCTTTGCATCTTTAAAAGTAAAAACTTGATGAAAGCACTGACCCAGAGCTTTGCAGGGTACCATACGGCAACTTTCAGCATTCAGTTTTCAGTTATCCAGGATTCAAGATAAAATCTGAAAAGAGCTATTTACTTTAGAAAATAAAGTCATCTAATTACTGTCTAATGGAGCCTTTTGTATCCAAATCCTTTGTACCAAAAGCAAGAGACTGAGTTGGCAGAAGTCTCACATACAATCCATGTTATTCTAAATGCAGTAGATTTAGAAACAGGAATCCTTCCTGATAAAATTGAATGAATCAGATCTGAACTGGAGTTCAAATGGAGTCAGTTTGCATTTTTTCAATATGGATCAGTGTCTGCTACTCTGACGCATGCTAAGAAACCAATGCGGGACTCCTTTCCAGAGCAAGTACTACTCAGGATGAGTAAAGGGTTGGATAATCTGGCCTGTTGTATAGAAATACATAGATAATAATCTTAGTTTTCTCAGAGTCCTTAACAATACTTAGGTTCTTTATTTTTTTAAATTAAACTGTATTTACTGTATTTGCATTAACTAACATACAACAGATTTCATTAATCTCTATCTCATCCACCATATATGGACTTTTCATGTTTATTTTCTTTCAAGATTTCAGTATTCATGATACTATAAAAATATGGATTCTACTATCGATCACTTGTCATTATTAATTTTCAAGGTGAAATCACTTTGCCTGTTTCTTCCAAAGCACCAAAGAGCTGAATCCAAAAGAAGAAGAAAAACAAAAAAACAAAAAAACTTATGAAACAAGCTTAAAACCCTCACCTATTTCTTGTCAACTCAGCAATTGTAAAATTGCTTAATGACTTTTTTTTTTCTTTCTGAGGAAAAAAATCCCTTGCAGGCTAAAAACTTATATCTTAATTTTTTTCACCTGGATCTGTTTTGAAAACAATAACATTTTTACATGCACACACTCCTTAGAAAATATTGTAATGGGAAAACTACTATTGATTTCCATGCCAATTTACCTGAGAATATTTCTTGCACAGCTGAGTGTTTTTTTCATTCTAACCAACTATGCTAGGACAGCAAGCAGAACACTTTAAAGAAGATTGTGCTGCATTAGTACACTGCCACAGGGTGGCTGGCCCTGTAAATGAAACAGGGCTGGTGTCAGAGCAGGTGCTCCCAGTTTGGCCAATTAAGAGAGTGGGGAAGCACCTCGGGCTATAAAGGGTCAGGGAGAAAGTGGGGGAGGGGGAGTTGAGACCCAGTTTAAGAGAGACCTGGAAGTTTGGAGACTGGAGGCATTGTATTGGGAAAGCTGTAGAGAGCAGAGGGCTCTCTGCAGGCCCTCCCTGGTGAGAGGGAGGGATTATCAGAAAGCCAGTGGTGGGGCTGGCCTGCTTCAAGAGCTAGTGCCAGCTGGCTGAAAAGGGCTGAAGTCAGGAGTCGGTGCGGTGGCTAGTTGGTCACTCTGCCAGAGCCTGAGCCAGGACTCTGAAAGGGCTAGGGAGCCAGTGGAGGTGCTAGCTTGCTCACCTTCATGAGGCAGAAAGCCATGGCCAGAGAGAAGGTGGGAAAGACCTGAAGGCTGAGAGCAGGAGACGGCTGTGTGAGGCCTATTGGCTCTCTGAGCCAGAAAGCTGCAGGTGGAGGGCAATGGAGGGTTGAAGGTTGTGAGTGACCTGTGGTGAGGGACACCAGAACCACACCAGAGAGCTGGGGTGGGACACTAGGGCTCTACTTAATATTGTGTCTGGACTATGGATGTAGGACTGGGTGTTTTGACTTATTTTGTTATGGTTTATGTTCCCGGGGCTTTCTTTTATCATCAGTTAACCCCACAAGGGCCAACTGTACTCAAAAAGACTGTTTAGACTATTTCTGAGGAATTTGAGAGAGGGAAACTGAGGCAGGTGCATGTGTCATGCTACAGCCTGCTGCAGGAGGGCACTCCAGGCGGGCCTGCTTTATCACATACACTAAGGGACTATTCTGTTCTGGTCTTTCTTCCTGTGTCTCACTGAGTCTAATGCATTACTATCCTCAGTAGTGAAACATTAATGTTGGTGCAGTTATTTATCTTTATAATAGTTATTAGCGAGTTTTCAGTTAAGGAATTTGAAGATTTCATCTGAGTCTTAAGTGAAGCCTACTGCCCTGATCTTGGTTGGTGTCAGACTAGAGAAGGGAGGGGCTTCTTGTGAGAAGAATTTGATTGTTTGCTTCCACGGGCTGCTGAATAGCCTGCAGCCCAATTAGCAAGACTTTGGATACAGTCACTGCTTCCTTTTTCTGTTATGGCATCCCACGTTTCCCAGAACCAGGGAGGTGTACTGTACTCTGACGTAAAACCCCCAAATATAATCTTCCTTAGCTATCTATAAATTCTGTTTTATAATCACATGCCTGCATTAGCATTTAATGCTGTCATTTCTGCACACCCCTATATAATGTGTGTACAATATATATCTCGTAAAGAGGAAACCTAGCTAAGAACATTGGGAAAAAACACTGTAGCATCATATATCATTGGCAAGAATAATCAGAAAAATAAGCCGTGTAAATAAGAAATTGACCCTAACTGTACAGCATTTCTACACTGTGCATTCATACACCAACTCTGCTACCACTGAGACCTGGCTTTAGTTTGAGCAACTGAAGTCTTTGTTTTTCTTGTACCAATGTAATCAATTATTAATATAATTTGTTCTCTCTGTGTGTGAATAGTACTTTAGGGTCTGACTCTGAAGTGCTGATCACCTTGGAAAGGGAAGGATTTGAAAGAGATACAAAAAGTCTAAATAAGAAGATCAAAAAAAGGGCAAGGGAGTTCTATAAATGAGTTTGCTATTTAGACTTGTACAAGTAAGGGTCCTTCTCTTTGGGCTCTGACTTATACTTTAATAGGATTTTATTTATAGTGTCAGTTGGGTTTTTGCAATCTCACCAGTTTGGCAACATATAAGAGAAGTTAAATCTTTCCACCCTGTGCTCTCTTCTGTATTTCTCTGTTATAGTCTGTATTTCTCATATAGGTTGTTTTGAACTATTTTTCTAGAGACCAGCTGTAGATTCAGAAACCTGAAAAACTGGGCTATTGCTAAAACCCTTCCATCTATTTCTTGTTAATAGAACCTTTTCACAGAACAAAACTATTATATTATTATGGACAAAACTATTATAAAGCCCATCCAATTTTCTTAATAGTCTTTTTCATTCAGATGCTCACAGCTCTTACTGACTTCAGTGACACATTCATTCAGTTGCTGAATTTGACCCATATGTTTTTACATTAAAATGAACGAAATGTGAATGTTTGATTACTCTGATCAAATCTAGAAACATACATCTGATAATAATTCATGAGTAGGATCAGCAATACTACACTTAAAAAATGGAGAGAGCTGACTTCATCAAATGTAATCCTTTTATATACTAACCAGCACTAATGTCCTCCTTTTTCATTGGTTGCTTTCCATCCTACTCCAATTACCTGTAGTATGAAATTATCTTTTATAAGAAAAAAGGAGAGAACAGTGGCGTTTTGGACAAAAGTCACAAGACAGAGAACAGTGAAGCTGTCGGTGTGTTTTCTTGGTTCAGTGGTGGAAGAGATGGGAGTCAAGAGGGTCAGAATTTACCTTTATTCCCCATCTTTAAAACTTAGGGCAGTGTTGTAAATAGTGGTTAAAACAAATGTCATGGGTTTTAATTCAAGTTGGGCAACTCATTAACTGTGTGATCTTAGGCAAGTCATTTAACCTCATCATCCCTTATTCACTTCAGCTGGAAAACTGGATAGAAGTGGGGGATTACTGAAAATCAGATGGCACATTTGAACTAAGATTTCCAGAGAAAATAAATTACACCCAAACAAAAAGCAGCACTAGCAGGCAAAGGATAGGTTTCAGATATATGTTGGCTGGCTGGACTTTTAAAGTTTAATCCATGCTCTTCTACAGTGGCCCATTGCATCACCTGACCTTTGCAAAGATGAACTTGTAACTTTAGACTGTCCGATCCTGAGTGGCAGAATGTGTAACATGCCACAGTGGCAAGGCTAAGATGTAGGTTAGAAGAACCATCAAAAGATGCACTAAAGGCATATTCATTAGAGGACGGGCAGTTATTTGTTGTGTGTAGAAAGAGTTATTCCTAAAATGTTGTAAAATTCAGAGGTGAATAACCTTTAGACCATAAGAGGGTTATTGAAAGTAGTGTACATACCTTCCTTAGGGATTCTGCAGGATATTAGTGCCTCAGAGATACACAGTTTAAAATCTAGATCCCATTTAACTCCCAGCCACCAAATCCTCTAAGTACCTGAAATCAGTTTGGCTCTCCTACTTAATGTGCTACAGTTTATCCATATAATGGGTCTTTATTTTCTATTACCTGTCACTTTAAGGAGATTACCCTTGTGTATTCTATCAACATAGCTTGATCTGCAGAAGATTAATTGCTCCTTTTACCAGGTCTGAATAAAGTCCCATTTAACTCTTTGGTATATATATTTTATGAAGGATTTGTAGCTTTTGGTTCGCAGCCAATGCATTTTTTTAATCGAGCTTATTCTTGAATCACATATTCCAGTAATTTGATAAAACAGGGGGACCGGAGGGGTGATATATCTATCTCATACACAAATGCAGTAGAATATCTTAAGTTGAGGTGGCTGAAACAATATTTGTTTATGAAACAAAACAGACGAATGATATTGAATCAGATGATTCAAATGTGTTCAAGAGCAGTAATATTCCTTCAGATGTCATATCCCTTCAGTACTAGCATGTGGCTGGATTCAGTAAACACTCCATCAATATGTTTCATGTCACATAAAGCCAAGCCAGGTTCCTATTCTTTGAATCTACTTACCCTGGGCCCTGTAGAGTTTTAGGAGTCTACTGAGGTATTTTCTTTTCATTGTTATAATAGGTGTCAGTTAGTGATCATTATCAAATGCTGTAGTGCAAGTCTATAATTGGTGATACAAACGTTGGAAGAATGTGCATACTATTTTCTGCCTCAAATTATTCATAGAAAAATAATTAGCCGCTCTAGCAGTAACAAGGTAATTTTGCAGCTGCATTTTCTGTTTCACATGAGTGAGCCAGAGTTTTGTCCTTCAGCTGTAATTGCACTGCTAGGCAAAAAAGGCTCCTATACTCTTTCCATGCCTGATTATAACTGAGCCAAAAGAACAAGCGTGCATGACAGAAGTTACAAGTACCTACATTTCAGCTGCCCTAGATTTTTTTTAGTTACACAGGGGCAGCTAAATTATAAAAAAATAAAAGAAGCAACATGATGTAATGGGGACTTAATTTCTTTGAGATTTACCAAAGGCAGGAATTTTGTTTTGCCTTTAATATAAGTTTGTATTGTTTCTCTTAGAGAATGATTCTCAGAATTGACTCAATGTAATCTTTGTTTTTAAGATCTGGAAGGTTTTGACTCTGTAGTACCAGTTGCTGAGAAGCTCAATCATCCAACTACAACCAGACCAAAAGCTACTGGCAGACGACCTCCATCCCAGTCACTCACATCTGTATGTTCATTTTTTCTTCCTTTTTTTTTCAAATTACTTTCTGAATTTTTTTTTCTTGGTAAGTATCCGTGTTATTCAATCCTTTCATTTATGCTTGGGCAGCTGCATCACACATACGAATGAGGTGCTGGAGGTGCCTCTCAGGGAGCCCCTTTTTAAGAGTATGCCATAATTTTGAATATACGTTTAAGAACATTCCCTGTCTAAGAAAGAGTTTCACCCACTCTCTGGATACTGCTAGATCATCCCCACCAAGCGTGAGTGGGGCTCATAAAAATACTTCTTAAAAGTTTTTGGAATAGACCAGATTCCACTTTAGCTGTCAAGTACTTTTTAAAAGTTTCCCCAAGGACAATATTCCTCGGTCTTTTTAGGGGGTTTTCAAAACTGCCCCACTGTCAAATTATACAAGTTGAATTCTGTGCTATATTGGCAATAAACACATTATGTTTTTACAGGAACAAAGTATCAACATTTCTAGCAAAGTGAACTTAATGTGCTGTTTCTTTGCCAAATGGTATTGCCTTCTTTCTTGATTGTTATGATTACAAAAGCATTTTTATTTAAATGGTAAATCAAATAAATATACTGAAGTCCCTCACCCTTCCTCTTTGCAAACATATGCATCCCTGGAAAATGGAGATTTTTCACAGACTAAGGGGAATGTCTTTGTATAAGCCTCTTGTTAAGGTATGGCCTACTCATAACTGACACACACACTCTATATATGTTGCTGTAATAACATGCCAGTTGCAGTTTTTCTGCATATTAAGTCATACTTTTCAATTTTATTATCCAGGCACCTGTAAGATGTTTGCATGTTTTTCTCTCATACTTTTCTGCCTCTTCTATAAGAGCTGTTATTCTTGACTCATAGTTACTGTGAGAAACTCAAATTTCATCTTTTTTTTTCCCACAAGAAAGAAATAGAAAGGGCAATTGACATAAAACTCCATGTCTTATACATCACTTGCACATCAACTATGACTTTTAGGAAACTCTTGTTCAACAAGTTACACCCAATAAACAGTTTGTCTCAGATGAAGGAATCTAAATGACCTGTTGGTTGTGCCCGGGGTCACTATTTAATAGATCTGAAAACCCAAAAGACACTTCCTGACATCTCCAGATACTAAACATGTGACTGGTATAGGTCACAGCCAGATAAGTTCAGGAGCAACAACAATTAAAGAAAATGAAGAAATGAAAATTAAAGACAGGAAAAGATGGAATTGAAGGGATTGAAGAAGGGGAAAGGAAGAATTTCAGTAGCTACACATGAATTGTTTCCAGTTATAATATAATAATGTAATGTATAATAATGTAATGTAATGATTTCCTAATAACAGGCCTTCCCTCACTTATCATGTACCCATGCAAGTACTCACAATGATAAAAAGACAACCTATCCACTATTCATACATCCTGTTCAATTCTGTTACCAAGCAACCCACTAGCTGCAGTTAGCTCTAAATAATGTATTTGTGTTTACTTTCATCCAACAACCAATGACCCAAAGGACCCAGATGTGTATCAGGGCCAGATTAATTTTGATAGGGGTCCAGGTCTGTTATAGTTTTGGGAGTCCCTCTTTGCATATTCAGTTTCTTTCCGTCATTGTTTTACCACCACCTCTGTCCAATGCCAAAGAATCAGTTGTTAAATTACCTTGGTTATTTCAGTTTTCTTTTTTTACCATATGTGATATGGTAAAGCTGAATTAAAGTTAAAATGAACAAAACCATTTTAATTTGGGGCCATCACTAGTAGTAAGGCTTTAATTACCTAATTACCTATAGCAATGATATTCAGTTACATTGTCTGATGAGCCAGATAAGGCAAAGTCCAAATCTTGGTGGGCCAAAGGGCTCTTCAGATGTTTGCTCTGTAGTGAAACTGCCACTGGCCAGGGCTCACAACCTTTCAAGAGTGGTGTGCCCAATTGTATTTACTAATCTCAAAATAAAAGGTTGAGTGAGCCAGTAGGCAACAGTGCAACAAAATCTTTCAAGCAAATAATTATTTAGATTCACTGTAATGCTATTAACACAGCATGCTATTTATATTAATTCTATTGAAACTGAAATTAAAATTATAAATTAAACTCACTAGGAATGAAGGAACATCTAACTTTCTTTTCCTTATTGTCTGAATTTTGACACTTGCACTATCTTTTTTTAAACTTCTGTGCAGCATGTAATCACATGAAAGTATGTCAATTACTTACTCAGATGTTGTATAACGAACTATCTGAGTAAGCTCCTGATTAAAAGTGTACCACTGTAAGTAGAAATGTATCAGCGGATTGTAGCTCTAATGTGTTTAAATGTAAATGAAAAGTTTCTACATTAAATACATGCCATGACCGTCAATAGAGGGAAAATAAACTGAAGTGCATCTGCACAGAACCCATCAGTTCTGCCACCTAGTGACCTGAAGAAGAGCTCTGTGTCAGCTCCAAACCTTGTCTCTCTCACCCATAGAAGTTGGTCCAATAAAAGATTTGCCTTACTCACAGTCTCTCTCTAATATCCTGGGACTAACACAGCTACAACATACATCTAGTGCCCCCATCAATACTGCCCTCTAGCACCCCCCGTCGGCTGTGCCTCCTCCCCAGCCTCACCTCTGCTCCTACTGGGCCGTCTACTGCCCAACTCCCTATCAGTTCTGCCCTCTAGCACCAACCCCGTCAGCTGTGCCTCCTCCCCAGCCTCACCTCTGCTCCTACTGGGGTTCTTCATCCCCCTTTTCCAGGCCAGAGAGGGCTGCAGCAGAGTCCCCTCTCCCCCTTCCCAGCAGGGTTCTTCACCTCCCTCCCTCTTCCCTGGTCAGGAGTTACAGGGTCAGAGAGGGAGGAACAGAAAAGCCATCCCTGCTTGGGAGTGGGGGCTGGGGGTGCAGTGGAAGAGCGAGTGAAGCTGCCCAATGCTGCAGAGCTCTTTATGTTTCTTCCTCTCCTCCTGTGAGCAAGGGCATCCCTCCCTTCCTGTGAGAATAGGCCAGGTTCCTGAGAGGAGAGGGTGCGGGGGGTCTGCTGAGCTGCTCTGATTGGCTGCTGCTTTCCAGGAAGTGTGAAGGAACATGACTGCCAATTGAAGATGCTATAAATGATATATCAATATCTAGCTCTATAATTTTGCTGCCTCTATAGGCCCTGCATTTATCCAGCCCTTAATGTATGAAGACATAGTCCAGACTACAAGCTCCACATAATAGATCTCCCTTTCATCTGTTAAAATACCATTGAGAGGGAGTAAAGCTATCTTTTTCAAACTTCTCTGAATCTGTTACATAGCTCAAATTGTGCCCAGCTTCCTGGTATGTGACCAATATCATTTTGCTATTTTAAAAAAAAACAAAAGATTTGATAATGCACAAATGCTCAATCTTTTGTATAATTTTCATTTTTTGTTTTTGCATGTCGGGATGTCTAAATGAGAGTGTGCTATGGCTAACACTAATGTCTCATGTTCATATGCTGGAAAAATAAAGTGAAGGGAAGGTGAATGGCTTATCGTGGAAATAAAAGAGAACAAAAACGGAAGGTTACATTACTTAAAATAAATCTAAGAGCCAGTTTGTGGTTGACTCTGTGCAAGACGCAAAGTGTGCGAGGTCAGGGGGCAAAGGATGCGATGGATTTTCCCCTCTTCGTTCTCCTACACAGAAGCGAGACACAACATGGCTTTGGAATGCAGGTGTTGTGTACAGATAGCAGCACTAACCTCTCCAAAAGTAGTAGAGTGAGGCCTGCACCTGACCAAGCCAAATGCACCCTCTCCCAGTGTGGTGGAACAGCAGCATACACACCTTATTAACCTCAGGGAAATTCTGCCTCATTAAACAAAAATTCTTCTGGGGGGCAGGAAGGCGCTGTGCACCCTCTTCTGAACAAAGAGTGCCCCTAAATTGCAATATAGCCATTACGCATTTCTCATTTCAATACTGATTTTTTCATTTGCCACCCTTTAAAACAAGGTATTAATTAAAACAGAACCTTCCTTTTGAATTATAAGTTGTCTTGTATAACTTTTGATATTATTTGCTATGTAATTTTCTTCTTTTAAAAGTAGTCTAGAATGAAAATATCTGGTTTTACTGTTTTGCCTATCTAGTCCTCCCTTTCAAGTCCTGATTTCTTTGACTCACCAAGCCCTGAAGAGGAAAAGGAAGAACATGTGTCCATTATACATAAAGCAACTGAAGTGTCAAAGAAAACAAAGACTGTTACAATATCACAAGTAAGTTAATCAGACTGTTTTGATTACTCTGCATCTGCTAACTTATCCTCATGTACATTGTCATCTCAGTAACTGAGCACCTCAGGGTAGTTAGTTTTAAAAAATACATATACTGTAATACTTAAGGATTGTCCTACAGTGAAACACAAGATGTAGGCCTAGTCTACGCTAGAAAAGGTTTGCCCTTACAGCTAAGTATAGCTAGATGGACAAATCCTCCCACTGTAGACACCTTTTATACTGGCAAAAAAGTGTGTCCCCCAATATATCTTATATCAACTCCCTGAGCAAAATAAGCTGTACTAGCAACACTTTTGTCGGTATTACTGCATCTATTCTAGCACTTTTGCTAGTATAAAAAGGTTGCTAAAATCATATCCCTAAGCAACATTACTATACCACAAAAGTTTCTAGTGTAGACCTGGCCTTAATAATTAAAGATCTGAGTTCTGTTTGAAGTTAGAAAAGTTACTAAATCTCTCTTCACTTCATTTTCCTTTCTGCTTACATATTAGACGTGTTGTCTATATGTGTAACATTTTATCTTTGCTTTGAGAGCCTCAGAGGAAAAATCTTATAGAAATACAATGTATTATTTATGATTATTAAATATTGACCTCAATCAAGGTTTCATCAACGCAAATGACCCTATTATCTGCCTCAGCTATGGTACTCCAGTCAGTCAAAAGCCCAACCAAAGAGGTAAATCTGGCACCATGTCCTTTAGACTGTCAAACTCTGGCAATTGCTGACTCATTGGAAACCAGTTCCAGAGGTTATGAATCCCTATTGGGAATAGCTTATGGATATCTAGAACTCAAGAGCAAAAGCCATCAAACCACTAGAATTAAATCTGAAAGGGAGAAGAGGATGAGATAATTGAGTTCCAAACCATTTATGATTTTAAATATTGGTACCAAAACTTTAAATGGTACTGGGTGGGTGAACAGTCGTTAGTGTAGAACATGTCATATTGATAATATATTGTCACTGTAATCTAGAGAAAATGGAACCATGTTAATAATGAATATAGACATCTGTATTTACTGCTCTAAACTATCTTACTGTTCTAGCTAAACTTCACAAGGGAGCTGTGGAGGACTATTGTCAAGGTTTTAGGCACCAAATTTCATTTAACTTAAACATTTGTTTTGTTCTGATTCTAGTTCTCTGGATCCTAAATGTATGAAGCACACTTCTAGAGGAAAAAAACAAAAACCCTAGCATGGTCTGGTGGATATCAAACTGGGAGACAGGAGACATGGGTTCTATTACCTCTACCACCTTTTGAGACACGTTGTGCCTGTACTTCTGTTTCCTCTTCCACTCTTTGTCTTATCTGCCAAGGGCTTGTCCACATGTAGTTTTTGTACCCCTTTCACTAAATCGGTTTAGAAACAGACATATATAGTTTATTCCTGTAAAAATTATGTAGAAGCACTTTTAAACTGTTGAAACCTGCCCACAACAGGGATTGTACCACTCTAAATTGGTATAAAATTTTTGTGTAGGCCAGCCCTCAGTCAATGATGGGCTGGGCTGAGGGTCCCTGGCAGGCTCAAGCTTAATATTGTGAGTGTTCAGAAAGACAGATTTGAATAACAGTGGAGTATCATATCCATTGTGCCATATTCAAGCATGTAAAGGTTCCAACCAAACCCATCAGCACGACGGCAGGAGAGTAAAATATACCTAATACTGAGATGTGCTTCCAATTCAGGCAACTTAATATTCATTGTTTTTTATTGACAGGTGTCTGATAATAAAACTTCATTGCCTCCAAAACCAGGGGGTTTGACTAGTGGGAGTAATATACAAGCATCATTATCCTCCTCATCCTCACCTGCACTTCATTCAGTTACTGTGGGAACAACAGGCCATAGGTCAAATTCCCCGTCTTTGTTCAGTACTGAAGGAAAGCCAAAGACTGAGCTCTCAAGCCAAGGTCCGGCAGCCTTGGAGGAGCTGAGGATACAAGTTAAGGAGCTAAGAACTATCGTTGAGACAATGAAAGACCAGCAAAAGTAAGCATTAGAAACCACACCATCCATTCGAAGCATCTTTACTGTGCTTCGTACCAATCTTTTCCATATAATATGTGTTTGTGTGTGAAATTCCTTTGATCTTCATGAAGACAAAAAGATTTCATGAAGACAAATAGATGTTGAGAAAAAAAAAAACACTGATACAGTCAATCTGATAGTTTGTAATAGCTTCTCTGGAGCTATGTCGTTTTATCATATAAGTACATGTTTACCTGGACTTTTTAAAAAGCTGAACTGTAGAGGTTAAGGATAGAGGTTATACTGTCTAATATATCAGTGGCCATTTAAAGGACTCAAATATGTTGATCTGAAAGCTGAGAAGCATTTCTAGTGGGCTTTTATACAAAAATTCTTCAGTAGTTGTTAAATTGTTAATACAATTGCCCGGAAAGCTGCTCCTCCAAATGATTGTGTCACAAGTGACGGGATTTGAGAGGGTCTGGAGCCCATCTAACCATGATGTGAGACACTCCAGCCCCCATGAAGTTCAGCCCTGCCATAAGCCAGCAGAGCCTCTCCATCCTGCTTGCAGTGTTCTCACAGGAGGGGAGGGAGGTGGAGGGGGAGGGAGCAAAGAGCACAGCAGCCCAGCATGGCTCCATTCCTTCTGCCCCACTTGCCAGCATGGTGCCTCTGCTCCTCACTGCATCCCCCTGCAGCACCTGGGCAGGGAAGGGGCAGAGAGAAGTGAAGAGTCTGTGGGAAAGGGGAGATGAGAAGGGATGCTGCTGTATACCCCCAGGCCTGGGAAAGGGGAGTGAAGACCCCAGGAGGAGCAGTGGTGTGGCTGGGGGGGAGGCTGAAATGTGGGAATGGGGACTGATGGAAGTGGGGGCACTGAACTGATGGTGCAGGCTAGGGTGTGCTGCTGGGTTTAAGGAAGTGGAGAAGTCCCGGGAAGGAAGAACAATTAAAATAAAAATGAATTTTTTTAGCTATTTGGACAATTACGAGATTTTTTAAAATAATTTATTGTAACTACAGGATAATGTATATAGTTACACAGTTAGCGAAATTACACAAAGAAAGAATGGTCTAAAATTATTTGTTAAATACTTTGAATGTGAATGAATTATTTAAAAAATAATGCTTAGGGATTATAAGTATCATTATTGCACTGAAATACAGAAAGCGCTAAAAGATGGTTGATGTTGTAAACATATTCATGTAGCTAGAGATCTTTGCAGCTCACATAAATCTATATTGAAAAATAATTAGAAAACTTGATCCATAGTGAGAGTGCTTTGTGTTCTTCTTCGAGAGGTGTCCCTATGGGTGCTCCACTGTAGGTGTCAGTGCGCCCAGTGCCATTGTTCGGAGATTTTTACAGCAGTACCCATATCGGCCACACATGCACAGAGCCTGCCTCACATACCAGTCTTGTCTTAATAGTGTGCATGCACAGCCGAACTCTACAGTCCCTGGACGGAGTCGGACCTACAGCAGACTCATTAAAACTTTTTCTCTTACCCATTCTACATCCTTTTCCCCCTTAGTTTAGCACTCTAGTTACTAGATAAATTCATCCCTTTAAAAAAAAACAACAATTTATTCCAACCTTGTTTCTCTCAGCCTCCAGCCGACGCTAATATGCCTGGGCTCCCCAGGATTTAAGCGGTGAATTACGTGCAGGGACGCCATCCCTATCTCGGATGGTGACTCCCAGTGTATAAAATGCCTGGGGGAGTCCCACATTCCTCAAAAATGTTCCAAATTAAAATCCAGGGCACGTAAAGACAGAGAACTCCGAATGAAAATGATTCTTATGCAGAAGTCACTCGTACCTGCTTCTGACCCATGTACGGGCTCCTCAGTGAACCACAGCCCTCCCACCTCCAAAAAGGACAAAAAAAGAAAACACCTGCCTCCCTCACCCAGAAGGCAAACATTGGAAGCAAAAAGATCGCTGAGCAGATCTATTTCTTCTATGCAGACCTTCCTTTGATGCACCAGTTCCCCTGGCATCGCACTAATTCCGCCTCTGGCTGCGTCGACAGTGCAAGCTCCCGGTGCCGAGGCTTCAAGTTGCCTGCCTCTCTTATGGCACCGTCCAGCACTGCAATGGATACGATGCCAGCACAGATGACCTTGCCGGAACAGACATCGGCTGCGCTTTCCTCCACGGCATCTCCAACCTCAGCACATGCATTGAGCACTATGGTGCAGAGAACATCGGTGCTGAATGACCCTACAGTGCCGCAGGCGCTCCTAATGGAGGGTTTATCTCACACAGGCTCTCCGGCACTGCAGTTCATTCATTCACCGGACCTATAGGTGTCACCTAACCTACAGTCACCACTACTTGACAACTATTTTTCTCCGGACATTCGCATGCAGTCTAGACAGCTGTCTCTGGCTGTATCTCACTTTTCTAGTGATGAGGAAGCCATAGTGCAGGGAGACTTTTCACCCTACCAGTTCTCCCAGTCACAGAGCCAAATCACCACTTGTCACAGAAAATCTAGGTCTTTGTTCATCAAAGACCTCCCTCCCTGGTATACAAACCCGTGGATGGCACCATCTATGCCCTTCCTCGGTCAGTGGCAATACTGAGGTCCATGGGCACCATATAAGTGATTCCACTATGATCGCCAAGATGCCAAAAATAGAAACAATGCCACTTTGCCACCACCAGTGCATACAACTACAAATGAGACAAAACAACAAGCTGTTAATCCACACTTCAATGAACACGCTACACATGCTTCCCCAACCCTTGTGGAACCCGTATCAACACAGGATGAAGCTATACTGCCTCCCCCACCAACTCTGTTGGATGATTTCTTAAAATTTCAAGACCTCTTCAAAAGAGTCGCCAACGAGTTGAGAATTAATCTGGAGGAAGTTTCTGAAAACCAACATGAGTTGACTGACATCCTGCAACCTTCCTCCACATCCAGGATTGCCTTACTTATAAATCCAGCCATTATGGATCCTGCCAAAACCATATGACAGACACCAGTTACTAGCACATCTACCTGTAAGCGAGCTGACGGGAAATATTGTATTCCTTCCAAAGGGTCTGAGTTCCTTTTTACTCACCCAGCACCAAACTCATTGGTAGTAGAGGCAGATAACCAAAAGAACAAACACCAGTTCCCAGGTCTACCCCAACTGATAAAGACAGTAAAAGGCTGGACTTGCTTGGTCGTAAAGTGTATGCTTTGCCCACATTACAATTCCAGATTTCTAATTATGCAGCCGTTCTGGCAAAATATGACCAAAAACCCATCAGTTTAAAGCCATAGTCTCTGAGGGACAAATTGTCTCCTGTACCACAGTACAAGCTGCGCTTGATGTTGCTAATACAGCTGCAAGGTCCACTGCTACAGCAGTCATGATGCGTTGAGCTTCATGGTTTTCATTGTCTTCTTTTCCTCGCAAGGTTCAGAATACCATCGAAAATCTCCCTTTTGATGATGAAAAACTATTTGCCATAACACCAACAATGTGCTTCACTCCAGGAAGGACTCGAGAGCAACATTACAGTCTCTCGGTATCCAAACCCTTGCAAATAGGAGGAGACAATATAGATACCAACCTTATCAACATCCATGCCACCCAACGTATACCCAACAAAGTCATAGATCATATGAACAACAACATCAGTGACCAAGATATCAGTGTCACTGCACCAATTCATCGGCTCCATGTCAACCCTCTCCCACTAATAAGCAAACTTGAAGGTGTGATTGAGGGTATAGAATACATCATCCCTACTTCAGTTCCCATTCCCTTTCTGTCTCCCCCCGCCATACCCTGTCCCTTTTCAGGGACCCCTCTCACAACAACTGTTCCACCAAGAGGTGCATCACCTCCTCTAATTAGGAGCAGTAGAATCAGCGCCTGACCAACACAGAGGAAAAGGGTTCTATTCCCATTACTTTTTAACACAAAAGAGAACTGGGGGATGGCGACCCATTCTTGACCTCAGATGCCTCAATAAATTCGTTAAATACATTTTTTTAAAAAATGGTGACTCTTGCAACCATAATTCCAGCACTGGAGCAGGGAGATTGGGTTTCAGCCCTCGACCCATAGGATAATTATGTTCCTGTGGCCATACATCCTGCTCACAGATGTTTTATTCACTTCGTTCTGGGCTCACAACACTACCAGTACAGGATCCTACCTTTTGGCCTCTAGACAGTGCCTCATGTCTTTTCCAAACTCCTCGCAGTCATAACAGCTCATCTCAGAAGTCAGGGAATCATAATTTTTACTTACCGCGACAACTGCCTTTTCAAAGCCAGGACCCTCCAAGAAGCCATTCAGTCCAATGTTTCCATGCTCTTGGCCTGCAAATGTACAAAGAAAATCTTAACTCACTCCCACCCAACAACTGAAGTTCATAGGAGCACATTTCGTCTCACGCAAAAGAATAGCATCTCTCCCACTCCACCTTTTTCATACCATCAACCTTTTCGTTCCCAAGCTGTGCAACAGTCCACAAGTGGCTGCACGAGCTTGTCTACAACTCCGAGGCCACATAGCCTCTTCCTTTTGTAGTCAGGAATGCTCACCTCTTCATGAGGTGTTTCCAAAGCTGGATTCCACTGTCTACAGACAAATGTCCATGGTCTGAACAAACTTTTATATGTACCTCCCAGAATCAAGGACTGCCTCCACTGGTGGACATTGCCTCACAAACTTTGCTCTGGGATCCCCTTTCTACAGGAAATCCTGTTGGTTGTCATAACTACAGGCGCATCCCCTACAGGATAGGGAGTACACGTGCCCCAATATACTGCCATGGGGCTTTCGTCTCCTGCCGAGACGTCCCTTCACATCAACATGTAGAACTCTGAGCGATACATTGCCTTCATATTCTATGTAAACAGGCAAGGGGGAGGGGCAATCCCACTCCCTTTGTACAGAAGCAATGAAACAATGGAACTGGTGTCTCAGACACAGTGTCTGAATATCATTTGCATACTTACCTGGCTCTCTCAATACCACTGCGACAACTTCAGCAGAAGATTTCTCATAGACCACAAATGGGAAGTAAATGAGGATATAGTACTAGACATTTTCCACACATGGGGATACCCAGCTACAAATCTTTTCACAACTGCAGCAAACAAGAAATGCCCAAGACTTTGTTCCAGAGCGGGACTAAGCAAACACTCCTCGGGGGATGCTTTCATGTTCCCATGGAACACTGACCTAATGTATGCATTTCCCCGATACCACTCATACACAAATTATTGATAAAAATATTAACAGACCAAGCCAGGGTAATAATGGTAGCCCCATATGGCCCAGACAGGCATGGTCCCCTTTCCTTACCAAGATGTCGTTTTCCGCACCCATCCCACTACCCTCCACCCGACTCTCTTGTCCCAACAACATGATCTACTACTCTACCCCAATTTAATCATGTTTCACCTCAAGGTTTGGCTCCTTCATGGCTCTGTCATGCCAAGCGAACTTGCTCGGAGCAGGTCTGAAATGTACTCCTTCATAGCACAACAAATTCTACATGCACCACCTGCCTTCATAACTGGATAAGATTTACACACTGGTGGGCTGTCACAAAAAACGCTCCTTTTTTCTGCGCCTCTTCCGCTAATCCTCAACTATCTGTTAGAGATTAAACTCTCTGGACTCTCCCTGAGTCCCATCAAAGTCCACTTGGCCGCAGTTACAATGTTCCATGATGCCATCGATGATAGGATTATCTTTGCTCACCCCATTACTAAGCGATTCCTTACGGGACCCATACCCTATACCCAGACATCAAACTGCCTAATCCACCTTGGGACCTTCCCTTAGTCTTAATATGCCTAACCCAAAAACCATTTGAACCATTAGCCACATGTTCCCTCCTACATCTCTCTGTGAAAACTGCATTTCTGGTAGCAATTGCCTCTGCGAGACGCACAGGAGAAATTGCAGCACTCATGGCAGATCCGCCATACACCATATTTTTTAAGGACAAAGTCACCCTATGCTTACTCCCTGAAATTCTACCAAAGGTGCACTCATCTTTCCACATCAATGAGCCTATATATCTCCCTACCTTTTCCAAAACCACATGCAAATTCCTTTCAATCTACGATGCACGCTTTGGACATGCGCAGAACTTTGTTGTTCTACTTCGACAGGACTAAAACCTTTAGGTGTTCTGACAGGCTATTCATCCCCATTTCAGAACGCTCTAAGGGCTCATTTATCTCTAATCACAGACTTTCCAATTGGATCACAAGTTGCATTTGTCTCTGTTATCAACTACAGAACGTGACTTCTCCTACTTTTATCAGGACTCACTCCACCAGATCCTCAGTGGCCTTTCTACATAACGTCCCCCTTAAGGACATTTCCAGAGCTGCCATTTGGACTTTTGAAAATATGTTTGCAAAATATTATGCTCTTACACAGGACCCATCACCGATACGCATGTGGGCAGAGCTGTTCTATCTACTGTATTCCTTCCAGATCCGAAGTCCCTACCTCCTTGAGAGATACTGCTTTTTAGTCACCTACAGTGGTGCACCCACAGGGACACCTCTTGAGGAAGAAGAAGTTACTCTCCTGTGCAGTAACTGACATTCTTTGAAATGAGTGTCCCTGTGGATGCAACACTCCCCACTCTCCTCCCCTCTACTTCAGAGCTGGGGCGGCCTCCGTTGTAGAGAAGGAACTGAAGAGTTTGGCCGCACATGCACACTATTAAGACAAGACTGGTATGTGAGGCAGGCTCTGTGCATGCACAGCCGATACGGGTACTGCTATAAAAATCTCTGAACAACGGTGCAGGGGTGCACCAACACCTACAGTGGAGCACCCACAGGGACACTCATCTCAAAGAACATCAGTTAGTGCACAGATGAGTAACCTCCTCTTTCTTGGATGTTCATTATTCATTTTCCACCTCCATTTTACAGGCCTTGTATGTTTTGAAATACGTGTGAATTAGATTTTTCATCATATTTTATATTTATCACATATCAGAGGGGTAGCCGTGTTAGTCTGGATCTGTAAAAGCAGCAAAGAGTCCTGTGGCACCTTATAGACTAACAGACGTTTTGCAGCATGAGCTTTCGTGGGTGAATACCCACTTCTTCGGATGCAATCTTAGTCTATAAGATTAGACTAAGTCTATAAGGTGCCACAGGATTCTTTGCTGCTATATTTATCACATTATAGTGCTCTCCACTGAGTACATATATTATACCTGTGTACAATAAATTAACATAAGTACTCTCCCTCTTTCCCACCAGCCTGGGAGTCTTCCCTCTCTCCGTTTTTGAAGGGATACTTTTGAAGGGGTATCCATCCTAATAAAGAGATACCATTAACAGAGGCCACTTAGGACTAGCCTAAATAAAACAAATATTTAACCATTTTGCATCTTCTCCATTCTAATTCTCATTACATTTGTGTACCGCCAGCATCTCCATTTGAGCAGCCAGGGAGAAGCATGTATGCATTAAAGTTGACTTTTCAACCTGAAATTTTCATACACACATTACCAGAAGAGTAGAGGGAGGTAAAAAGTCAAAAGACGGACTAAAAAAAACATGGTCTGATGATATTTTATAAATTTCATTACTTTTTTAGGAACTGGCTCATGGTTTTTGATCTCATGAGTCTGGCAATACTGTAACTGAATTGTGATTAATAATGAGTTGAAAACTCTCCTGTTGTTATTCTGAGTCTTACATTTATTTTTATTCTGGGGTAGGGGGGAGATATTGGGAGAGTTTAAACTGTTCAAATCTCAGAAGCTGGGATTTTCTCATTATTTTTGCCCTTCCTGAATATCACTGATATCTTCCATTGTTCCCAGTGGGAATGAAGCCAGGGTGCCCACAGAAAAGATGTCTGCAATGTGTGGCCAGGCCAAAAATGGTAAAGGGATAGGGTAATGTAGAGGTTTGGGGAAGAGGATTGTAGGAGTACCGTTAAAGACACTGTAGTGGCAGAGGAATGTGACAAAATAAAGAAGGCGACTGTAGGGGAATATAAGAACACTGGGGAGGGCTGTCAAGTAGGGGTTGTCGAGGTGAATGTGGCCCAGTTTGGGCCAGCTGACACCTATTCCCAACCTGCCTTGCATAGCCACTGGCCCCACAAGCCCTCTGGCCTGACATTCCAACAGGAGCTGCCTCCAGCTACTGGTTTCTGGCTTGGGGGACAAGGCAGTAAAGAGGAGTGTGACAAGATTTATTACATGCAGTGTTGCTGTAGCATGTTGGTCCCACCTTATATTTAGCTGTGACATTCTGAGTACCTTTCCCAGACCTGAAGAAAAGCTCTGTATAAGCTTGAAAACTTGTCTCTCTCACCAACAGAAGTTGGTTCAATAAAAGATATTACCTCACCTGCCTTATCTCTCTAAGATTTATTATGTTCAGAGCACAGGCCTGGGGCAGAGGAGAGGATCTCTCTATGGGAAAGATATAGTGAAACTTCCTCCTCCAAATAATCACATCCTGGTCTTACCTTTCAGAGGTCAGAAACCATTTCTTTTTCCTTCATTACATCCCCTGGACAACAGGCCGTTTTTTGGTGACCTACACTTGGGAATTATCTAACTTTCTAAGTTAAGATGCAGTTTAAATAGTGCTGTATTAAACAGCTTTAAAACAGTTTAAATGTGTGATCACTTATGTTACCAGTTTCTATAACCTACCAACGGACTAATCCAAATTTCCTATTGTCGTATACAAAAAATGTCATTGGGGACTGACTCAGTGGTGATGTTACTGGCCAGAGCAAATTTTGGTGGCCAGAGTACTAAACCTGTAAACACAGGACTTTTATTACAATGGAAAACCTTATTCCTTAGCAGTACTAGGTTTTGGGGTTTTTGTTTTGTTAGCTATAAACAGTCCTATTTTTGTAAGTTGAACAAAAATGATCAGCTGCTACACAGCTTTTTTCCAAAAGCATAAATGAAGTCACTTCTGTCTATTATGTGTTTTAAATGAAACTAATGCAAAATATTTTAAGGATATAAATACTTTGATAAATCATTATTGAGAAAATACAGTAACTGGTTTGGTGGGGAAATGGTTCAGAGATAATTACCTTTACTTTAATAATATGAACCTTTGCAATTTTTTCATTCTTTTTTTATAGAAAAGAGATTAAACAGTTGTTGTCTGAATTGGATGAAGAAAAAAAGATCCGTCTACGATTACAGGTACTTGAATCTTATGTGGTTGGAGACAACTTTACAGGGATACTGGCAGGTCAAATTTAGCCTCAAACTTAGGGCAAACAAGCACTTATAAAACTTAAGATAAATATATTTGAATTTCTTTTTATATTAACAGAATGTATGTATATAAACAAATATATATTCCTCTTGCAGTGTTTGCAGTCTATATGCTGTTGCATTGTGTTATTGCATGAAAATATGAAAATTATCTGGAATCTGAATAGCCTATTTTTTATTGTCTAAGCTGAAGGAAATACAAAAAAGTAAACAGTTTAGCTAGTGAAAAGTGAAATCTGTTTTTAAAATTCTTAGTTTTAATCATCTAATTTGTTCATAAAGTAGACGAGATAATTTATGTTTTAAAATGTGATTTACAGTCTGCCACTGACTTTTTAAATACGAATTGGTCTTATTTTATTTGAAAAGTTAATTTCAGCTAACAAGATTCTGCTGTTTCTCTTTCACACAATCTGATAGTTCTAAAAAAGTATAATTTAAAATATATATATATTATTTCCATTAAGAGACCAGGTTCCGTTTCTTTAACATTGAATATGACCTTACTTGGAGTCATCCTATTGAATCAGCCACTTGAGCAGTACTTGACACCGGCAACATGAGTAAATGTAGTAGAACTGAGCCATTATTTGGACCATCAAATATACAGTTTCATATAGAAAGTGACTTTGAAACTGCTTTTCATGGTTTGGGGATTGACATACTTGTCATTAACCAGGTTTTAACATTAATTTGATATTTTAACTTTTATTTTGTGGCATATGTTCACTGTATAGTTTTTATACTCATGATGGAAAATCAAAACATGATTTCAATGGGCTGCTCTTACTTAATAACATACTGTCCAACACGAGTAAATATAGCAGAATTGGGACCTTCTGAATATTTCTTCTGCATAGGCAGATCTGTGAGAGGCCATCGTTTTTAATAATTAACAACCAATTCAGCGAAGGTTAATAAACCTCTTATAGAAATTCTTGTATTGGCCTAGCAATCAGTACCATTCAGAGTTCTGGATTCCAGTTCTTCAGGACAGAGCTAAGTCTGGTCTAAATACAGAGCTGTTCTGATCTAACTAAAGGTGTGATTTTTTTATAACAATTTTATAACTTTTGTGTGTGGACATTCTTATATCAGTTTAACCTTGCTTATATTGGTTGAGCTTGCTAGCTGAACTGATATTATCAGTTTTAAATAGATATGAGAATCCACACGCACACAAGTTGCAGTGATTTACCTAAACCAGTGTAAGCTCTGTGTGAAGAGAAGTCTTTAGGCTTGGAGTGCTGCTCCACTCAGTGGAGAAGACTCTGAGTAAGTTTGTGACATGTTCCAGTGACTATCTTTGCCTGGCTCTGGAAGAAGGGAGCCATCTCCAATTCTCATTAGCAGGAATGAGAGTCACCTGGATGCATGAGGCTTTTGCTGCTAGGAATAATAAGGGGATAACAGAGTTTCCTCTACTTTCAAGCCCCCCCTCCCCACCTAGATAATATGCAACTGAATTTGCTGCTGGCACCATGCTTGAATTTGACCCACCAATAAACCACCTAATGAGATTTTTCTTTGCAGATGGAAGTTAACGACATAAAGAAAATTCTTCAATCAAAATGAATACTTGATAGGTGGAATGTTACATTATTCATCATGACTGAGACTCAAATTTATGCCCCAGCCAAAATAACTTTGTGCCAAATGATTTAAGAATTGCCTCAATATCCCTTTGTTTGAAGGATTAGCACAAGAGTTTTTGATAGCACAACACAAATTCCAATGAAGAAAAAATTCTACGGGATGCAGTTGCTGTATAGCACTGGTTGTGACTGAAATTGATCTTATTGTGCTAAAGTCTCTACTTCAAGATCACAAATGAAATGAAAACTCAGGCAGTTTAGTCCATAGTGGTACTATTTTGATGATATTTTTCCATAAATAAAATGTATTTCAGATTATCCGTTTACAAGCTTTATGATTTTGACTTTTTTTTAAATTGTCTTTTGTCACAGGTTCCTAAAATATTTGTACTGCATATAGCCAGGAATGAATGTTGATGTTTGGGGGGCGGGGGTATTATTTTGCTTCAGGTAGAACAGCCTACTTTTTGTGTTATGTTTTGAATTCTATTACATATGCAATTTTATGTCCAAAAATAATCTACAAGATAAATTTGTTTGTGTAGAATGGCATATTTAAAAAAAAAAGAAAATCTTGTCTTTACAATGATTTGTGCCTTCTTTTTGCCACCCACTGATTGGAACTGGTTGCAAACCAGATCTCAATAATGTAGCTGCCATGACGACACCGGTCACTTAGGTCCACTAGAGGTCACTCTTCCAATGTAAAGCTGCTCAGTCAACATAGCCAAATGTGTGCTAAAACAGCATAAGGTTGGAGCAGTTTTGTCTTACCAGCTGTGGTTTTTTAGCTTTCCTGTTTAATAGGACTCTCATTCAGCTAGAAAATTCATCTCTGCTTGATTTTCATTAGAAAAGTTAAACACCTGCCTCCGTCCCCATTTTTGCACACTTTGAGTGAACAGAATATGCATTACTAAAGCAAAAATAAATAAAATTAACTAAATATCATCAGTTAAAAGGTTGTATTATTTCATACACAAGGTTCTCTTTGTTGTGTGATGTTGTTTAACTTGCTATTTATGTGATGTCATTTGCCACATTCTGTTGTAAGCTTTCTAACATAGATGAAATAGAAGGATTTCTTAATAATACGTTTTAGCAGCTGTGCTTTCTTTCCTGGTTTTATGGAAATCAAGTTTTGTGTGTGTGTGCATGCGCGCGCTTGTTTGTTTGTTTGTTTGTAATGGAGCTTTTCAGCCTTTGAAAGTAACCTATTTCCTTCCTGTTAGTGCAATCAGAAAACAAAGTATTATAAGACTGCTCTGGCTTCATATTTAAATGGCAGCAGATTTCATTTAGCCTGTGAAATGTTTTTAATATGTTTCTCAAATGCCCACTATGTCTGTTTATTGAGTTTATCTGAATCAGCTAAATATGGATATTTTTGCACAGCTTGTGGAATGAGTGATTGATAATGCTAGTATTAGGAAGTGATAAAATTGCACAAAGGATCTATTATTCATCATATTGAGTTATATTAATTGATACCACCCTGGAGTTCCTGCATCACAGTTTACTATTCTTCCTGCTAAAGGGTGGATGGGACTTATTTCTTAATCTGTCAGTGCCATTCATGAACAGCTGGAGGGGTTCTCATTTGGTTATATGGAGAATTATTTTAAATATGTTTAAGCACACACAAACATCCCAGTATACAAATGTGTTACCTGAAGGATTCTCAGCTGGGTGTTCTGTATGGCAATACAGAACATTATCACTGGGTCAATTTCCTTCGCTTGTGCTTTTTATGTAATGAAGGGGTCTGAGATTTCAACTTTTGTTAGTGAAAATTACAAGCTTTGATTTAAATTACAGTGTATTCTCATTTGTAACTGGAACAAAAGCACTAATTACATATTTTGTTACTGAGATGCTTTTATTTAATGTTTTTAAAGAACTGCATTGAGATTTTTTAAAATAAAATTTATAGTCTCATCATGGTTTTCCAGCAATAAAGATCTTTAGGTTATTAATTTCTGTATCTTTTATGAGCCAAATAACAGTTTGGAGAGAATAGGAGGACATAGATGTAGCCTGTAAGGATTCTGCTGGGGTTCTGAACTGTGTATATTTGAAACATGTATACAGAATTAAACAGTTTCATAATGCAGGAGATTCCTAACTTCACCCTTGGGAAAAAAAAGCTATGGTGCCAGTGATAAATTAAAGTATTGTTTCCTGGACTGGACCTTGAAATGTAAGAGGCAACTCTGAAAAGTTGCTTTTGTAAAAACCTGTCTGAACTCAGCATGGACTTTCCCAAAATTAGAGTTCATCTATTTTTTTCTCCTATTAAAATGGTAACTTGTCATTTTACAAGGCTATACTTAGGAGTCTGACATATCGTGCTTTGTTAAAGAAGATAAAATGAGATTTTGTGAAAATATTTTGTTCAAAACTTTATTGTTCTGGGAGGAAGATTTCTGGGGAAAACAAGTTGTTATTCTTCTTTCTGCATTTCATTATAATAACAACATTTTTTACAAAGGACATGAAATCCCCCTTGTAAAAAATGAATGATTCAGTAAGACCTGTGGATATTAACCGCTTGGAGAAAGGTTCATTTTTATATTCAAGGAAAAACAGAAAATGCTGGGGAGCTACAAAGTCATTTTGAAATGAAAATGATTAAATGTGTTTGAAGAGTCATGTAAAATTACTTTTCATTAACATGCACACACATACACAAACACTCTGGTGGCAAACATGCAATTTGGTGATTGTTTTCTTTCATGTGGAAATTGCTGTAAAGCATCACGTTTATGCCTTTGAGTTATTAGTAGTAGTTCAATTCCTTTTTCCTTCTATAATCACTTGTATCTGGGCCACCATGATACGTATAATTTGATTCATTGATGTTTTGCCTGTTTTGTGTACGATAATGCTTTATATAATTCAGTGAAAGAAATTATTTATACCTCAGGTAGCAAACTCATAATAACCAGAGCCCCACCGTTTACAGATAACTTTAACAAATGCATTTTGTTAAATCTGTTGGGTTCATTTTGTATTTATGCAACTGGTAGGAAATACTGAAAATCCTTCAAAATGATACTTTAAAAAAAATCAACACTGAAAGGACCTAGTTTCCACTATGTGTGTGACCATAATTGCTGTTAACATTACTAGAAGAATAAATGTTAAATGAAAATAGAACCCATAATATAAAAAGTATTCAAAGCAGGGATTAAATTCTAGCAGTGAAATTTCATTTTTTGGTCAGACATTTTAATCATGTTCCATTTATAAATAAGTTATAAATCAACTGTGAGTCCAACAGGTCACTTATTGCCATCTAGAACACTTTCAATACATGTGCTTAAAACAATCTAAAATGCACACTGCTCACATCTGTAAAATGCTTGTAACATCTAGACATTATAAACTATTTATGAATGTTACCTTAATATAAAGTGTAAACCATCTTTCTATATCCATCAGTATTTAAATTTATACCACTGCAAGAAAGATAATAGGTATGGGCAAGGAAAAACCTGCAGGCATGGATGAATGTGCAGAAATATTACTCCATAGCTATTTTAGTCTATCTTAAATCTATTGTGTGTTGTTCTTTTACATTAAAGTTCCAGTAAAGATATCGAAATGTTTAGCCTCTCTGAAAGGGAAGTTTGCCTTTCAAGTGAACTAGTCCCCTCTGCAGCCTTGTCACGTTTGGAAGCAGACAGACTGATATAATACTACTGTGCTAAGGCCCTGGTGTTACAAGCTCTTCTGTGGTGAGCCCATTGCATTCAATGGCAGCTGGGGGCAGGGGTCAAGGGGAGCAGCTTGTGGGATCAGGGCTTATGTGATCTATAAGCATCTACTATTTGTTTTGATTGTGTTGAAGTGTTGCACTGTGTCAGCAGTGTTGCCAACTCTTGTGATTTCAGCCTGCCTAATGCAATTTTGGCCCCTGCTGAAGTCTCTCTCTCTCTCCCTCTGAGAGGCTCCAGTCCTGCCGGGAGGGAGGGGGCAGGGGGAATAATAATAATAAATAATAAAAAAAATAATAATTGGAGATATACCTATCTCCTAAAACTGGAAGGTCATTGAGTCCAGCCCCCTGCCTTCACTAGCAGGACCAAGTACTGATTTTTGCTCCAGATCCCTAAGTGGCTCCCTCATGGATTGAGCTCACAACCCTGGGTTTAGCAGGCCAATGCTCAAACCACTGAGCTATCCCTTCCCAACTGATTACCTTTGCTTCCCCCATTTCCTACCTCCTAGGAAAGAGCAGCCAATCAGGGCTGCTACAGGAAGTAGGCTGAGTTCCCCCCCCCCAGGAACCAGGAGGAGGTTTTTCGTAGGGGTGGGAGGAGAGGAAGCAGTAAGTAATGTTCTCACAGGAAGGGAATGGGGAGCAGAAAGAGCACAGCAGTTGAGGGCAGTTCTTCTCCCTCCACTTCTCTCACTCTATCCCTGCAGCATAGGTCTGGTGAGGAGTGAGTGGGGATAAATGTTGGAGAAATTGTGGTGAAAGATTTTATGCATATAAACTAGACATGTCCTGTCATGGAATAATGCATGTTGCTGGGCAAACGACTGAGGTGGGGAGAAATGGGGGGAGGGGGTTGAGAGCTGTCAATGCTGCAGCTACCACACTGGAGGTAGGCATAGGGATTCAAAAAATCAAGACATTAAAAACACAATATAATCAACAAGAAAACATCTCATGAATTGGGGGAGAGCGACTCTCAATTGTTGGAGTTAGCAATACTCCATGGGAACTGTAACTTACCATTGTTCAGAGAGGAGAAGGTCAGACCACTTAAGAGATTGTTTTATACCCAAAATAACACTTGCCGTTTAGAACTCAAAGTGTATGGAATAACCATATTCAACTTCAGTTACTGGTATCTGAAGGTACTAATGAGAAATCAGCTTTTGCCTGGGACCAGTGGCATGAATCACAAACTGAACTAGCCTGAGCATTGGAGACTTAACTCTAAGCTGCTGCCTTTTCGTCCATTTCCTTCCGGCAGTCAATCCCCTTCACCTTTCCAAGCTCAGAGAATGACTAATTGATGACAATTAATGCTGGTGAATATCAAAAGGTTGAAAGTAGTATCCAGTTCCAGAGCCTCCACAGAACATCTGTCACCCCCGCTAGAGTCTAGATCTTTACTACCTGCTGTTAGCTTCTACAGTGGGGGAAAGGGTGGGAGGCCCAATGGTTTTTTGGGCTCTTCAAAGGGAAGCTGGTAGCAAGATGTGGCATACTGAGATTCCCCAACACCGTGATGAGCCATACAGTGTAACAAACCTGTATGTTTAAAGTGAGAGAGAAAGCAGCAGGACCCAGCAGAGGAGTGTCTGAGTTCTGCAGTTACAGAGCCAAGACCCTGGAAAAACTTGATGGGAAGAGGAGGCTTGCTGGGTTGTCCTTTCAAGTTCCTAAGAGAAAGTGGAAAAGTGGGCCACTCAGCTGTCCCCTTGTGACAGGATGGTCTATCTCCTTAAGGGAGTCTGTAGTTTTGGCCTTTTCTCTTTTCAGATTCATTAAACTTTCCTGTTTTGGGTTGTTTGTGCGCATGAGACTGGGATTAGGGTGACCAGATATCCCCAAATATTAGGCTTTTTCTTATATAGGCACCTATTTCCCCCCACCCCTTGTCTGAATTTTTCACATTTTCTATCTGGTCACTCTAAGTGGGATAGAAGTGTAGCATCAAAGGTCATAACACAGCAGCTATCTGTGTGTCTTTCTATCTTTTCCAGAAAACCAGAGGGAAAACATTAGCCAAATACACAAGCTTGTGTGAAAATTACTATTGAGTAGCCCAACCACAATCCTAAATAGAAAAGCCACATTATTGAAACTGCTGGAGGACAGATGAAGCGGGTTAGTAAATGGGACCCTGAGGAATGGGAAACACTATATAAAAATCCAGAAACCTCAGGGAAAATATCCAACACTCTCTAATGGCAGGACATGTCTAGTATATATGCATAAAATCTTTCACCACAATTTCTCTAACATTTATCCCCATTCAATCTCTATGTATATTTTAATCTGACTGGTGAGAGGTACCACTGAGATGGTATTTTAAAAAAAATTCTTTTGTTGTGCTACGGACTGATGTTTCTGGTCCTATTTTCCAAATCAACCCCTAGTTCTCTGGGCTAATTTGTCTATCAGGTCGTTGTCCAAGTGTGTCAGATATGGCCATTTTTTTTTAGGAAAGTTGTCTGCAAAGATTGATATAAATTAGTTTCCTAATAGATGTAACATTGTAATAACATTGTATTATAACAATATAATTTATATATTGTTTCCTAACTGACGAGAAGCTATTGAGTGTAACTTGTTTTATTGTCTTTATGCACTATGAATATACCCAGTCTCCATTGCTGATTTCTAGCTCCACTGGGAAGGCCTGGCATCAGCTGCTGCTGCTCAGTAGGGGAGCAATACTGGGTCAGAAGAAGGAGCAACAATATATTAAGTAAAATAAAAGGACACGTTGCTACCTGCTTTAAAGGAACATCATCAACAAACTGAACTGGGCTTAAATTGCAAAATGTGGAACTTGAAAACACAACACTTGATTAGAAAAATAGGCCAAAGGCTGCTTCTAGGAAGAATTAATGTACTAAAGAAAAAAAAATGTTCTTGTTTCATCACACACAAAGCCTGCTACTGTGTGTGATGTAACACACACACATATATAAACACACACACACTTCAAAGGAAGAGTATAGGCCAAGAAAGACTTCACTTCAACCACACAAATTAAAACAGTAATTAATAAATGATTAATAGATCAAGGTTAGCAAAATGTGTGTGCCACTAGGCCTCATTTTATCCTTACCTAGAGTAAACAAGGTTCTGACCCTCCCATGGCTGGCTATCTTGCCTTAGGGCCACTTTATGCAAGCAGTACAGTGTAAAGAGGCCATAGCACAGTCAACACCAGGGCTACTATTGTCAGTTTACCTGGTGCCAGAAGAATTTAATATTTATTCCTAAACTGAATGTTTTGTAACATAAAATAAGTAATCTTGCCCTCTAAAAATGCTACATACCTACCACAATAGCTCTAGAAGACAGTTTCACAATAAATTTAGGAGACTTCTGAGAAGACAAAGTAGATTTTAAAAAGTGAATTTTTGCTATCTTGCATTAGATCAGTAATGAAAACTATTTAACGAAATATTGGTAAACATAGTTAAAGGGAAAAAGCGATTTGCACAAGAAATAGGATTACTGCAGCGGAAAAAAGTGGTGTATGTGCTAACTTAGTTGGGGGAAAGTTATTATGGGTCTCTTGCTTAAAAAAGGTAAAAGGAGAATAGAAAATAACTTAGTCATAAATGACCTTCATTTGTGCAGCTTTGAGACTTGAAATCAACTCCTGCTATGCCATCACTAAACAAAATCTGTTGGTAGGTAACGAAGAATGCAAGAAAGCAGAAATAATGAACAGTGAATTTTTGTTTCTAAAAGTTATGCCAGAATGCTACATTTTTAATTTTACATGGCAATCAGATGAGGGATCAAGCTTGCAGAAATACAGTCTGTCCAGTACAAATCTAGGAAAGGTATTATGTAACTTCCCCCTGGTTGCTTCTATTTGTTAACAACTTCAGTCAGTTGGATTTTTTTTTAGGACCTTCCGTATTCAGTTAAGTATTAAGCCACTGGGCCATTATAGTCCTGAGCATTTTTTTAAATGTTAGCTAAGAAATAGTTGGCACATGCTAAGAGGGAAACCGGTACTCCTGCCTCGTTCATTGCCAACTAGATGGCATCTGGATTGGAACATCCTTTTTTAAAACTGAAGTCAGCTCAGTTTAGGCTGGTGACATCTTAAAGTGAATAAATAGAAACTGACACAGATACACTCAAAACCCCTTACTGCATCAGATAATGATCGTACTCTAGTCAGCCCAAAACAAGGTAGGCAAAGCTTATGTTAAATAAAGCCCACCAGGTCATTTTGGTTTTGGTACAACACAGAAAGACAAATTAGACGCCTTGAAACATTATAAAAAGGTTTCAGAATACAATGCATTATTGGAGACTTCTGTAGGGTCACTGTCTAGAATCAATCCGTCTTTTTGTACTCCCTCGTTTGCCTGTTTTGTTAACTTGACTAATGTGTATTTAATTTTTTCATTACTAACAATACTATCCTCCCCCTGCTTACATATTATATTGAAGCTGAACAGTTGAATGGGTAAAAAAAAAAATTGGAATATTTAGCTGTGTGCATTAAAATTTGGGTAGCTGCCCACATATAGGAGCAAGAAAACTGGCTGAACCAGGCTAAAGTATTTATCTATTCTGTACCTACAAGTCCAAACCAACCTCTTAAATTAAATGTCAATTACCTGCTCAATGTGGTTCTGTTTGGGAGAAATACTGTAGTTTTAATGATAAAAGTGGTCATCTTTTCAAAATGCATGAGCTCATATCTACATTGGAATGGCAACTTTAAACGCTGCACTCACTTCTTCCTTTACTGGAGCTCTCAACATTTATCAAGACTGAGCAGGTTGCAATCAGGGAGGAAAAGATCCCAGGTATCTAGTCTGTTCGCTGTGCTCAGCATTATCTTCAGCAGGCTGCAGTGAGCCAGGGCAGGGCCTAGGACTCAGCCCAGCTGCTTTCACTTCTCTGTAGATCTCCAAAGCACCCCCGCCCCATCCCTCCCCACCAATCTCTCTTCCTCACACACCCACTTAAGCAAGTGTGGACTTGGCTTCCCATGTGCCCAGGGGAATGTTGGCAGGGCCCAAGTTCCCTTTGTGAAGCCAAAGATACAGAATGGCTTGGGCTGAGTTTTGTGCAGGGAAGAATCGCTGCTGCTCTGCTTACAAGAGATGAGGGGAAGGAGCTACTTATGTGACAGTTGTAATGTTGCAAAGTGCTACCATCACATTTTGCTACCTGAAGCAGTTCCTGACCCATGGGTGTTCTTTGCTGCTTTGTCATAATTTACTACCTCTATCTTTCCCCATTCTCTTGTCCAGAGGTAGCAAACTGTGATAGATGTGAGCACACCTGTCACAATTTGCTAATTCCCCAGCTCCTGATCTGGGGGTAGCACGTTGTAATGGGCCTGGGTGGCCACTTGAGGATTTGGGCTCGTTCTCTGGGACGGCGGCAGGGTGGAGGGGGACCGAGCAACTCTGGGCAAGTCTGCCCAAGGGCGAGGGATGCCTCCTGCACTTCTGAGGGCTCTGGGTTCCCTGTGGAGGAAGCTGGGGGGAGCTGGACACTTGCTATCCTGGCCTGCCAGTTGCAGAATCTCCAGTCACAAATTGCTATCATTGTGAAATCTCTATTTTAAACTTGGACACAAATAAAGAAAAGTATTTTTCTAATTTGGAAAAGCATTCTACAGAATTAAACTGCTGGGTTATTGTATGTAAAACCCTGTATGAAGATGTTGTTTTTCTTTATTAGTCTCTTTCCATTATAGATCAGAAACTGTACAGTAAACAAACATTTAATGTACACAAAACACTGAAACTAGTGCAAACCACAGTAAACCATATTTGAAATATGATTAATTCATTTTAAATGCAAACTAGTTGGCAGAAAAATCTACCATGGCTCCTTATACAGACTCCCCCTCCTCATGGGCTCACGTATTGATCACATTTTCAAAACAAAATTTGCACATCACTCCTTTGGCATAATGAGCATTTTCCTTCTCTTATTCCAGAGATATTTTCTCAGGCCTTTCCCTCACTTTTTTTTAAAACTCAGAATAGCTTCTGCACCTTAGTTACCCCAAGCATAGGCATAGCTTGACTTGCGTGGGGTGAGGGGGCAGTAAATTCTGCACCTGCCTGAGGCTTGCAGTTTGGGGGGTGAGGGGAGCAATGCTCCCTGCCTCTCCTCAAACTACACCCATGACCCCAACTTAAACAAAACATAACACAAATTTTGTTTTTTAGCAGTGAAGAAAAGGCCTAAGGGCTAGAGTCACAAAGGGCATTCCTCTGGTCAGTATCACAATGACCAGCTATTAGTGACCAAGAAAGTCACAAGAACACCATCTGTGCTTCACAATCTTGAGTTAGGTGCCTAAGCTTCCTATACAGTGAATGGAGAGAGAGAGAGGTGGCTCAGAGTGAAATCCACAAAAACCAGCATGCTAGGCAGGGAACTGCCCAAGACAGCCAATGGAAGATTGCCAACCAGAGGTGTGTGTGCTAAGACCCACTTCCTCAGAGGTCTGTGCCTATGTTCCCAGTGCAGCAGGCACCCAGCTCTGCCCAGAGATCCATGAATGGGAACCCCACTCCTGGAATCAGGCAGCTAAATTGTTTCTCCAGCAAATGAGCTAGGCAAGTGTCTAACTCCCACAGAACAGCCAGAGGAGGTGGTACCCACCTTGTAACGTCTATTGCAGTAGTCAGAGCACTCAGCTGGGATGGGGGAGACTCCTGGTCAGATCCTGTCTTCCCCTCTGCCTGAGAGGGGAATTGAACCTGAGTCTTCTATATCACAGCTGAGTGCGCTAACCACTGTAATAGAAGTTATAAGGTAGCTCATGATCCAGCTCATTGTCCTCCAGTGAGATCCACTTATTGGCTCAGGCACCACTCACAAGATATGCACTGCCTCCTTCCCCCATCTTCCCTGGTTTGCGAATTGCTCTAAGCCTTAGGTGTGATATAGGCACTCAGATGTCTAGAATAAGGCAGCAGTGCACATGCTCAAGGCAGAAAATTAGGTACCTAAGGAACTTTTACCCTGAAAATGTAGGTGCCTAAAGCATTTGGCAAGAGTCTGGGAATTGAGGTAGAGCCTTAAATTGGGATGTAGACACCTAAACCTTTATGAATCTAGCCCTAAGTCTCTATAAAGAGGAACAAAGAGGACCAGGGAATTATAGACCGTTCAGCCTAACTTTGATACCCGGAAAGATGCTGGAACAAATGATTAAACAATTAATTTTTAAGCATGTAGAGGATAATTGGGTTCTCAGGGATAGCCAGCATGGATATGTCAAGAACAAATCATGCAAAACCAACCTAATTTCCTTCGAATCTACTGCTTCTACCTAGTGGATAAGGGGAGAAGCAGTAGATGTGCTATATTTTGATTTTAGTAAGGCTTTTAACACAGTCCCACATGACAGTCACATAAGCAAATTAAGGAAATATGGTCTGGTTGAAGGACTATATTCAAAGAGTAGTTATGAATGCTTCACTGTCAAACTGGGAGGACATATCTAGTGGGGTCCTAAAAAGGCCAGTCCTGGGTCCATATTTTCATTAATGACTTGGCTAAGGGAATGGAGAATATGCTTATAAAATGTGCAGATGACACCCCAGCTGGGAGGGGCTGCAAGGGCTTTGAAGGGCAGGATTAGAATTCAAAATGATCTTGACAAACTGGAGGAAATCGTCTGAAATAAATAGGATAAAATTCATTAAGGACAAATACAAAGTACTACATTTAGGAAGGAAAAATCAGTTGCCCAAATACAAAATGGGAAATGACTGACTATAATGCAGAAAAGGATCTGGAGGTTACAGTGAAACACAAACTAAATATGAGTCAACAATGTAATACTGTTGCAAAAAAAGCAAAAATAATTCTGGTATGTAGTAGCAGAAGTGTTGTAAGCAAGACCCAAGAAGTAATTCTTCCACTCTTCTAGGCATTGATAAGGCCTCTACAGGAGGTACAATGTTCAGTTCTGGGCACCACACTTTGGGAAAGATGTGGACATTTTAGAGAAAGTCAGAGGAGCAACAAAAATGATTAAAGGTCTAGAAAACCTGACAATGCAAGGAAAGATTGAAAAATTAGGATTTGTTTAGTGTGGAGGAGAGAAGGTGTGGGGGGTGGGATAATATTCTTCAAGTACATAAAAGATTGTTTTAAAGAGGAGGGTGATAAATTGTTCTCCTTATCCACTGAGGACAGGACAAGAAGTAATGAACTTAAATTGCAGCAAGGGAGATTTAGATTAGATCTTAGGCAAAACTTCCTGTCAGGGTGGTTAAGCATTGGAACAAATTACCCAGGGAGGCTGTAGAATCTCTGTCATTAGATGTTTTTTAAGAACAGGTCCGTTAGACAAACACCTGTCAGAGATGGCCTAGATAATATTTAGTCCTGCCTCAGTGTCAGGGACTAGACTAAATGACCTATCAGGTCCCTTCCAGTCCTACATTTCTCCAAGTGCTCCATTACTTCACTCCTCCTCTCTGGACTTAAAAAAAATCAAATGGAGGATACACTTGAACTGTACAAAATTTAAAAAAATGTCCAACAGAGGTAAAAAGGGTGCTGATTAATAGAGTGTTAGGGAAGGACTCCTGTAATCTTCTATGGTTGCCCAGACTGACAATGTCTAAACTAAGGTCAACTTTACTTCTGAACGAGAGTGTGCACACGGGGGTTTAAGGTGCTGGAATGTATGTGTTGAAACTTCACATCTTTAGTGTTCCACCATATAGACATGCCCTTAGTAAGGGAAAGGCATAAGGGAAATTGGGGGGAGGAAAGCCTCCATTAATTCCTTTAGTTTAAAATGCATTAACTGGTTTTCCATGGCACCCACACAAATAGGGGGGCTGTAGGCACGCAGACACACATACCTCTGATGATGAAGGAGCAGTGTTAGGCACACAATCAGTATCAGAGCTGTAAAGCTCTGAATGATAATGCTTAATGTAACATCTGAGTCAGCATTACAGTCTGTGTCCTTAGCATTAAGAAAATGTGTGTGTTTTATTGTGGGACAACTAGCGTGCATTAGCTATCTCCCTGAGAAAACAGTGGAGATGTTTATTTTGTCAAAAGAGAACCAATTCAAAGGAGTGACAGGATAATTCATTTTAAAAAATCCTCGATTTTGGCAGTTCAAAACTGTAAACCTATCAGAATTAAAAACATCACTGAAATGTATCATAACAAGATATGTAGCATACATAAAAAGCTATGAAATTAAAATATTCAACTAGTAGCATAAACAACTCAGTAGAAAAAAATCAACGCTTATGTAAGCAACTAACGAAGTAATAGAAGCACTTCAGTGCTTGCAAGATGGGAAATTACAGAAATAAGTTTTCAATGCGAGAGAGAACAGCAAAAGTATGAAGCTATTATGCCCTAAAGGCTCAGAAACAAAAAGGCAAATTAAAAGAACCCCAAATGTATTTATTTATTTTAATGTCATGACTTTCGGATGTAAATCTCATGATGTCTGAACACTTGTTGCCAACCTATCTCTGGGTTGTATGCCTATATTAGGTAAAATCTACAGTAGAAGTTTACCTTCAGAAGGATTTAATACCAAGACAATATAGTGTCCTTTGGGACAGATTTTTAAAAGTATTAGGCAACTAGTGGGATTTTCAAAACCATCTAGGTGGTTACACCCTTTAAAAATCTGGCCTGTGGTGAATATTTAGGAACCAAGTTCTACACACAAGTGGCAACATGTGAAATACCACTGTGGCATTGAATAGAGCAGAAACCACTTGCCAAAAGCAAGCCCCATTGGTAGATCAAGGAAACTTAAAAAGTTTTGACACCAAACCAGGAAATCAGCCAGCCTTAACGTCACGTGATCCCAAAGAAAAAAACTTGTGTATTAAAAAAATGAAAAAAAAAGAGCAAAACTGTAGGATTAGAAACAAATGTTGCCATACACGCAGGAAGCGCTACACGGGGCTGTGATTGCTTAAGCTCTTCCAACTCTTAATAGTTTCAGAGATGATTTGCTATTAAAATGTCAGTTAAATGGCACACGCCGCCCAGCTGCACAAGAGTGAGGCAGGGAAATGCTGAAGTGCTCCGGGTAATGACAATAACACGTGACGGGGTAAATCATTTCAGGGAGCGAAGCTGCGTTGCCGCGGGCTCCCCGGGGCCGGGGCTGAGAGGAGCCGCTGGGGCACGTCGGGGAACCGATCGGAGGCGCTGCGGACACGGGACCGGGAGTCTCTAAACTCGCGTCTGGCCATTAGCGAGCCGGGGCGGGGGCATGTGAGATGTTGCCCCGAGTCGCGGCTCCGCACGCGGGGGAGGAGCCTGGTCTGGGCGCTGGGACCGGCCCGGAGTTTGCGGCACCGCCCTGGGAGCTGAGATGGGGCGAAAAGCCCCCCAGCCTGTTCCTGCAGCCACTGCAGCGCCCCGCCCCCTGCTCTGGGGTCCCCGGGCGGCTTCTCCGCTGCCCCCCCGGCCCGGCAGCGCCCAGACCCCGCTCACTCCGCGGCGCCTCCCCCCGGCTCTAGTACTGCCCCGGGCCCCGCCCCCGCTCCCAGCTGTTTGCCCCCCCCCCACCCCCGGGTGCGGAGCTGCAGACGCCGCCTGGGAGGGAGCCGCCGGGAGCCGACTTCTCCCCAGCGCGGGCAGCGGGCGGGTCGGGGCGCTCAGCGGGTCCCTGTCCCCGGCGCCGCAGCTCCGGCCCCCGCGTGGCTGACGCCGGAGCTCCGCGGCCGCTCTGCGGAGAAGTTTCCCCAACTCCTGCCCCGCGCCCGGGCTGAGCGCCCCGTCCCCCCCCCCGGGCCAGGCGGCAGCGCCCCCATGTAGCGCGGGGCCCCGGCCGGGCGCCATGGAGGGCAGCGGGGGCGCCGCGGCGGAGCAGCCGCATTTCCTCAGCGGGGAAGCGGAGCAGCAGCCCGGGGCCGAGGCGGGCGCCGAGGCGGCGGGGCCGGGAGCGGAGGGCAGCGCCCCGGCCCCGCGGCAGCGCTCCCTGCGGGCCGTGTACGTGCTGAACGACAGCCCGAAAGCCGGGGCCGGGGCGCGGAGCCCGGAGGCCGGGGCGCTGCAGTGCCTGGTGCGAGCCTGCGAGGCGCAGGGGGCCCAGCTCACCACCGTCAACTTCGGGGAGCTGGACTTCGGGGAGACGGCGGTGCTGGACGCCTTCTACGACGCAGGTGTGCGGGGCGGGGAGCGCAGCCGGGTGGCGGGGCAGCGCTGGGCACAGGCGGGGCTACCCCCCCCCCCCAATAGTAACCCCCTTATTTCCACAAGCTAACACAGAGCCAGCGCCAGCGGTGCTCAGACACCTTCGATAAGAAGGGGGGGGGAGAGATGATCAGTAGGTCCAGCAATGGCTACTAGCCAAGCTCCCCAGGGCTGCAAACCCCCTGCTGCGGTGTCCTGAGCCTCAGTTTCCCCAGAAGCTGGGAATGGGCGCCAGGGGCTGGATTGCTGCACCATTGCCGGTTCTGTTCGTTCCCTCTGAAACATCAAGTGTTGGCCCCGTTGGAAGCCGGGCCAGACTGGGCTAGATGGACCCTTGATCTGCCCCGTATGGCCATTCTTGTGTAAATAAATCGGATTCCTTTTGCCGCCAACCCCAGACCTGCGTGGGGCCCTAAGCAGTTTCTTAGTTTGCTTATGCCTAGTGCCTCCCCTAGTTCTAGGTTTTGTCCCCCTCTCCTCTGATGTTGGGGATTGGTGACTGGAGTGTTTGGCTCCAGGGTTTTGATTCAGACTCTGCTCTGCTTAGTCTTCATCTTGCTGGCTCCCTGGGGACTGTGTGGGCAGTAGAAGATGGTGATCCCCATGCATCCCTTGAAATAAGAAGAGGGGCAGGAACAGAGCCTGCCCCAGGGGTGTGTGTGAAAACATGACAACCCATGCCAGGCAGAGGAGCTGCTGTTGGTAGCTCTAGCACATTTTAAAAGAAGTGGGAGAGATGGAAGGATGAGGGGGGGAGGGGCACTTGGAAGGGAGTGGGGTGAGCATGGTAATATCCTTACCTTATGTGGAGGGGAGTAAGAGTTTTTGCCCCAGAATGCCTTTGACAATGAGAACAAAAGAAACTGCCTCCACCCCCACCCCCGTGGGAGCTCTTGCATTTCCTCTATACTAGGGGTTCTCAGACCTTTTCATTGTGCAAATCTTTTAGAGAGATTGTCTTATGGACAGCTCCCTTCTGATAATCTTGCAGACCACCTTACCCACTCCCCACACCTTTTGTGATTCCTAATATCCTTGTGGCAGCTATTGCTTCCATGGCAAAGTGATGTTAGCCCAACGTTTAATGTACTATAGTTGCATTTTAATGAGATTTAGTAGCTGGAAGGAGGAGGAAATCTGACTAACCAGCTCTCCGGAAAGTACAAGTGCTCCATGAACCACTATCTGGGAACATCTTCTGTTGCACTGGCACTGGATTGGAGGACTGAGGGCATTTGGTAATGGGACATAAAACCTGTCTTTAGGTCACTTAAGGGGGTTAGGCACTTGAGTTTCATTGAAATTCAGGGGATTTGGACATCTAACCCCTCTTTTAGGCTCTTTTTTAATACCCTAGCCATAGTGTTTTAAGGGATTAAATATGATGATCTGGTTTAGCCTTCATTTTCTAGGACCATCGATCCAACACTGCACAAAGAAACTGAATTTTACATTAAAAACAAAAAATTATAAAATGCTGTGTTGAAAAGCCTGTTGTCACTCTGGAAACAATCTCCCAGAAGTCCCTTCTTTCTCTCGAGGTGGGAGGGGGGAAGCCCCGGAAAACTCTTGCGGGTCCTTCCGCTCCAGAACCCGCCGCTGAAGTGCCCCGAAGACCTGCGGCGGGGGGTCCTTCCGCCCCGGAACCTGCCGCTGAAGTGCCGGGTCTTCGGCAGCAATTTGGCGGTGGGGGCCCCCTGAATCCTCTGGGTGGCCCTGCAAGGAAGACTGGATTTTAGAGGGGCACAAGTGAATTTAAATTTTCAAGACCTTACTTAGCAGTTGCTGAATTTGTGAATCCATAACATGATTTAAAAACAATTATTGTAGTTATTTTATTTAATAATTGCTTTAAATTTACTTTTCATTTTCTCTTGCTTTACATTACCTACTTCTGAGAGCTCCCATCCTTCTGGTTCCAATCGAATGGTGCTGATATTCCAGTTGGAAGTAGCCAGTACCACTGTTCTTTAAAAGGGCAAAGATATTACTCTTCAATGATTTAGGGCATCCTAGTCCATTAATGGTCTAAATTAAGAAGGCCATCATGCCAGTGAGGTGCGAATGGGCCTGTACCTCCTCTAACCCTATTAAAAATTCTAATAACTATTGTGTTTCCTTCAATTCATATTCACCCACTCAGTTTATTTTTGGTATCTTTGTTTTCATGACAATGTACCGCAGGGAGTTGAAGAACTGCAAACTGATGCTGTATCTCCTATCTTATGATTTTTATTATAAATAAAATATGCAGTGATGTGTATAAGCCATCAAATATTCATTTTCAGAATAACAAGCAGAGAAGGCAATGGGCACAAAAAGAAGGTAGAGAATTTTCTGAAAGATGGGTGGGGAGTTTTCCTTGGGTGTGTTGGAAAGACCTCCTTCATTATGGTATAGAATAGAGCATGATCCTCTCAAATGCTGATCCATATGAGAGAGTAACCTACAGGGCAATAGGGCCAGTTATGACGTTTGGAAAGCTTGCTCTTGATTATTTGGAATGCTCAAATCTAGTTTAAAATATATTAATTATGACATGTACAAAACATTGAGCACCTTTCTAGTTCTGCCCGGTCTATCCTTTTCTCTTCTTTTTTGCCCTTTTGAGAGTTACAGTTCAACCTTCAAACTACCACTAAAGTATTTTCTACACTATTTACTCCATATCCTCTCAAAGGAGGGGGATGGAGAATCTGTAATCATATCTGTTGTGTGTATGTCATGTAATTGTTATCTTATTAATAAAAGTTAGAAAACAAAAGGAATTAAGCTTCCACATAGTAACCTGAGTAAAATAAAGTATTGTTATTCAAATAGCAGCATGGATGTACATGGGACTTCGAAGACAAAATAATCATATCTGCTTTTAGTGTTCTGCATTCTAATTTATTCCATTAGGTCAGGAATAATGTATTCTCATATTGCACATAATTTGTTGGTTTCCAACTTCCTTTGTTTATGCCCTCTTTCCCATGTACTTCCACTCTTTCAGTCTTTCTGCTCTCCCTACTCAGTTCTTTGATCCTCTGCATTTCTGAGCTATCCCAAGAAGCAGATAACCTCATTCTTTAAAAATAAAAGTTAATGGCTGCCTGCCTTTCACATGACTCATCAGGGGACTTAAAGAATGGGCAGCGCTGCCTCCTGAAATACCCTAGTTACTTAAATGCACCCTCTCCCAGAACTCCACCCAAAGGTGTGAAGCTTCTGCTTAAGGTTCAACTCTCTCAGGGGCATTCAGCAGCTGTGAAGCATATAACAGCCTCTGTGCAAAGTGTGTAATACATTAATGCTTGCATTGTCTCTGTCTGGTGTGCACCTGCTACAAGCCCTGTCAGCAGTGGTGGATCCACATACATATGGGCGCTCATGATACAACTTATGTTTTTCATAATACAACTTCACAATATCAACCAGAATTTGTAAATTGCACAACCACATTCCCAATTCATCAGACCTTGTTCCTGGAGAAAATGGACCTGAGGTGAGTGGGTCCCTGACTGAAGGAAAGGGGGTCTTTGCAATCCCAGTGTGGAGTCCCCTAATTTGCTTTTGGGGGCAGGAAGGACATTGGGACTGGGTTTGGCCCAATATGAAGTAGACTTTAGAATAAGCGCATATATCTGAGACCTTCTGATCCAAAGACTTGTGTGTTAAGGCTTGAACTTTCACAATTACACAGTAAAACAAGGTTCACAATATTGCAGCTGAGCTCTCACTTCACTTGGTTCTTATATCTCACTGACTGGTGACGCCTTGCCCCTTATATGCCCACAAGGGCATGGCTGACAACATTTTAGGAGGTTTGAGGAAAATGTAGTTCTCAGAAAATCTGGAAGGTTCCATGAGATCCTACAAAGTTCCAGATCATTCTAGGAGGTTAGTGAAAAATGAATACACGTATGGAATACCTGAAACTTTTACTTTCTACTTTCCTTTTTGTCATTAACAGCAAAAATAGCACCCTGAGCCTGGAGCTCCCCGAGCCCAGCATCCCAGGCAGTCGCCTGGGTCACCTGCCCTTAAATCCGGCCCTGGTCATATGATATGTCTTGGTCTCCATCACACATCCATTTTAATGAGATATAATTGCGCTTTATTCTAATGAGATCAGGTGGCATCAGATTTACAGCGTGCAGAATTTTCTAATAAATAAGCATATGTTTGTTTACTCAGCAGCCATTGGAGTAGGTAATCTTGCCAATTTTCATCTTTGAAAAATGACTAAAGCAAATATCTAGTTTTCATATACTAAACATGTTTATCTCCAGTGTGTAACCTGAAAGATATTTTCTGCATCTTAACTCATACATGTTCTATGTAATACCTTCTCTAATGTCAAATGCAGGAAGATAGGGACAGGATTTGGATGTGAGTGTAATTCAACAGAAGTAAGGTGTGATGCTCTGTACCTTAATCAGTAAGTGCTGAAGATGGTTGAAGCAGATAAAAAGTGTACCTTGATTTCATTATGGAGAAACACTCCAGTATACTACTACTACTATTGAATCAAATAACTCAAGAAATGACAGTAGGTGAGAAGAGATATCTCAGCACTCTGTTCTTTGCCCTGTTACCATTTCTCAGTCAAGATGAATGTTTATTTTTAAGAAGCTCTTGATCCAAGTTGTTAGAGCAAGGCTCTGGTACTGGATAGGTTTTATGGACCTCAAAAATAAAATGTATAACAGATAAGAGTCAGAAAATAACTTTAGAATTACTGTAAATATCATATGAATTTGAGCTGCATATTTTGAAAATATTTTTTGTGTATGTGCATAGCAGTATATATGGCTGTAAATCAGGATTGCTCCATTGAAGTCAACCAGCTGAGGATCTGTCCCATATTATTTATAGATTGAAGCAGCAAAATCTTTTTGTTTTTTTTAATGTGAATGTGTACATCTGCAAAATATTAAAATCTAAAATATTTTGAAGATTTCTTTATCAGAGTCCATTTTCAAGACATACAGCATAGCAGATTTAGATTAAATCTCAGGAAAAACTTCCTAACTGTAAGAACAGTCGGACAATGGAGCAGACTGCCTAGAAAGGTTGTGGAAGCTTCTTCACTGGAGGTTTTCAAAAGGATACTGGATAGCCATGTGCCTTGGCTGCTTAGACCCAAGAAATCCTGCATCTTGGCAGGGGGTTAGATTAGATCACCCTTGTCATGCCTTCTAACTTCATGATTCTGTGTATGTGACTAAGGGGTGGTAAATGTTTCTGAATGTGCATTCGATGACACAAGTGTGGCTGCTGAGTTAAGCCTAAAGAGGATTAGAAAGTGTTACTGGGATACCGAAGAATACTTCTAGCAACAATCTATTTTAGAGGAAAGTCCTGATTCTATCCTTAGATCGTTGCCATGAAAGCCTGAAAAATGGAGTATATCCCCGTTATAAGGGCTGTCAGCAACCTCTGTTCAGCCTGGTGCATATGGGCAAAAAGGAGATCAATTCATATCCCAGAGGGACTGCTGAGCAGCCTCATGCTGCCCCACTGTTGCCAGTGAAGTGAAAACCTAGCAGGTCCACCCAGGGATCTGGGGTGGAGCAGAATATGACATGCATGAAAATATTGCTAATACTGTATGCAGTGGTGGTGTAGCCACGTCAGTCCCAGGATATCAGATAGACAAGGTGGAGGAGGTAATCTTTTATTGGACCAATTTCTGATGGTGAGAGAGACAAGTTTTTGGGCTGCATAGAGCTCTTCTTCAGCTATGTGTAGCTCAAAAGCTTGTCTTTCTCACCAACAGAATAAAATAAAAGATAAATAAAATATATTACCTCACCCACCTTGTCTCTGTATCACTACTATTGTTGAGACTGAATGGGTGATTATATGAGTAAATGTTCCCTACCCACGCTTCTCACTGTTGCTGTTTGGATGAAAAAGTTGGATCATACACTGGAGAAAAATAAGTCATGGTAAGCACTTTGGCTACATCCACTCATAAATATCTCCAGTAAAAAGTGTCATATCCTAGGCCCAGATGCTTAGAGGCATGGTCTACCCAGGAATGAGTAGAATGTATGTTAACAGTCTCAAGGCTTTGACTGCTTAGATGCAGAGAAATATTTGTTCTTTGGGGATCTCAGATTAGCATTTTAAAGGGACAATCAACTCAAATCATGTTCCTGCCTGAAAATTCTGTGACCTGTTATAAGTGCAAGTAACATGTCTATAGCTGAAAGAGATTAGAGGAAAAATTGTTTATTTTTTAAAAATGGTTTGTTTACTTTGTACAATTGATGGAATTAAAGATTTTATTTTTTCCCCTTCCCCATTTATAAACCAAAGGAACAGGAGAACAGATATATGTATGTGCTTAAGACCGAGAGCAGGGGTCAGCAACCTGCGGCACGTGTGCCAAAGGCAGCATGCAAGCTGATTTTTAGTGGCATTCTGTTCCAGCCACCAGTCCAGTGCCAGCCGGGGTCCTGGCCACTGGCCCTGCTAAGCCCGATGCCAGCCTGGGATACCAGCCGCCGGCCCCGCTCCGCTTGCTGCACTATTATTTACTTTACATACAACAATAGTTTAGTTATATAATATAGACTTATAGAGAGAGACCTTCTAGAAATGTTAAAATGTGTTACTGGCACGTGAAACCTTAAATTACAGTGAATAAATGAAGACTCGGCACAGCACTTCTGAAAGGTTGCCGACCCCTGACCTAGAGTGTCAAACTCATGCTTTGCAGAAGGCAAAATCCCAAAGATCTCCATTCATGACTTTTTTTTTTTCTCGTTCTGGCCATCTGTTATTGAGGATTTGTCTAAGACAGCAGTTTATAAAAACTTGGAGTGTAGATAGTAAGGTCTTGATAAGTCTTCAAGTTTCAGTGCCATATAGTAAGAGATTTTACGATGTTCAATATTTGAAGTTTAGTTTTGGAGGGCAAAGTTTCTGTTTCTCTAGATTGGCTTTCGGGTTGCCAGCATGTCTGGCTTTTGCTTTTCTGGCTGTAATGTCTTAGTCAGTTCCATGTGTTTTTCTTATGATGCTGCCAAAATTTGTGAACTGTCAGACCTGTTCTGTGTTAATCCCAGAAAGCATTTTTGGTGTTCTTTCTTTTGTTGATTCTCATGGCTTTAGTTTTGTCCATGTAGACTTTTCAGTCCCACCAATAGTTCATAGTCCTGGAGGGAATTTGTTTTAACTTGCAAAGCTCTGTGCATATGTGACAGCAGGTTGATGTCATCTGCAAAGTCTTCTACCGTCTGTGTGAAAGTTCATTGTTATACCCCTTGGTTGTTACTGAAGTTGTGGTGTGGCAAAGTTGCTGCCCCAACACAGCCCCTCGTGGCTGGATTTGGTGATGCAGCATCTTCTGCCTCCGTTTCCACAAACTTTTTGGTCTACTCTTGCCATAGGAGTGTCCTGTCCTCCTGCCAGACCACTTCTGTAGAGTCCTGCTCCTTCCAGGGCTATGGAGTCCTTTACCAAAGTTCAAAAGATTGTAAACCAAACCTTCAGCCTAGCTGGGCTCAGCTGGCAGCCATCTCATCGCAAGTGTGCCTCTGCTGCTCCATACTGTTAATCCTGTATAACCACAATCAACCCAAGAGACTTGCACACTCTTCCTCTTGCTTCGGAGTTCAGGCAGGCTACGCTCCTCAGGGCACATGCCTCCACTCAGGCTTCCAGGTTACACCTGGAATTCCCTGTCTGTTCAGCTTTCTTTCAGGCTGCTTCACAGAGAGAGGGACCTCTCTACATTTTCTCCTCTAGGTCTCCTCCCTTCATCTGGGCTCACTCAACTCTTTATGGCACCAAACCCTACTGACCCCAGCTGGGCTTTATTTCTAATTTCTAATTGGGCAGGTTAACTGGCTTTTCAGGTCCATATTCGTCCTTCCCTGCCCATATTAACCCTTTCCCAGGTTGTGTGGGGTGAGGGAGGGAGGCATACAATTCTGCTTGCCTGCACTATGCCTGTCTGGTCAGTGAATTAAAGAGAGCACTTAAGCTCTTAGGTCAGGCCTGCACAACATGCGGCCCGCGGAGCCTCACTGTGCGGCCCGCCGGGGGATTCTAAATCCCCCACACACGGCGCTCTGCGGGAAGTCCAGAGCCCTTTGAATCCCAGCCGCGGCCAGGAACCAAAGGGCTCTGGGCTGCCTGCAGGAGCAGGGAGCCCAGAGCTTTTAAATCTCAGCCAGGCCTGGGATTCAAAGGGCTCTGCGCTGTCCACAGGGGCAGGGAGACCAGAGCCCTTTAAATCCCAGCCGCGGCCGGGAGTCAGAGGGCTCTGGGCTGCCGGCAGCCGCGGGGAGCCCAGAGCCCTTTAAATCCCAGCCGTGGCCGGGAGTCAGAGGGCTCTGGGCTGCCCACAGGGGCAGGGAGACCAGAGCCCTTTAAATCCCGTCCGGGGCTGGGTTTTAATGGGCTCAGGGCACCCCGCGGCTGCCAGCAGCCCAGAGCCCTTTGAATCCCAGCCCCTGGCCGCTGATTGCCCCCTCCCCAGACCCCTGCCCCAACTGCCCCTTGGGACCCCAGCCCCTATCTAAGCCTCCCTTCTCCTTGTCCCTAACTGCCCCCTCCTGAGACCCCACCCAACTTCCCCCCAGAACCCCACCCCTTACTTGTCCCCTGATAAACCTCCTGGACTCCCATGCCTATCCAATCACTGCCTGTCCCCTAACTGCCCCTCCAAACCTCTGCCCCATCCAACCCCCGCTGCTCCCTGTCCCTTGACTGCCCCCCGGAACCTCCTACCCCTTCTCCAACCCCCAAACCGCTTACTGTGCCACTCAGACCAGCGTGTCTGGCTCCTGCAGCTCCAGATAGTTGCTGCCATGCTCCCCCATGGAGCCCACAGCCCTCTCCCACTCCCAGCACCTGCCTTCCAGATTTGAACACCTCAAAATTCAGAAGTGCTCAAGCTCGGTTTGGGCAGCTTTTACTTTGTTTCTCCCAAATCAAATATACTGATCCACTGTAACTTGCTGTAGAAAAAGTAGGATAAAATTGAGCAAGAAATGCTTATTAGGACTGGAATTGCTACTTTCAACAGCCATTGCCTTTTTGTTTGTTTAAGGAAGACAGTGATATTGCATTGGCAAATTCCCTATAGAAAGAAAGAGTGGAAAGAATAATAAAGGCACCTCAACTTTTCCTCATTTATGGAGGACAGTCTTATAATATGCATCCAGATATCCTCCAATCACACAAGCTGAAAATTGTTCCACTTTACTGCAGCTCTGTAACCATATGGGAACCAATCCTGTCTATGTTTTGTGCACATCCAACATTCCGGCTGAATGACCCGCCCTGGGAGCGAGTTACCAGTGACCCAGGGCTGGGGCGGCAGGAGGTGTGGGGGGCACTGGTGGGGGGGAGCCCAGGGCTGTGGCAGCAGCAGGGTGGAGGGAGGGCACTGGTGGGGAGGAAAGGAGGAAGCCCAGTGCTGGGGTGGCAGGGGGTGTGTGTGGGTGGGGGGAGAGCCCAGGACTGGGGCAGCAGGAGGGTACGGGGGGAGCCCAGGGCTGGGAAGGGGGACAGCCAAATTTTTTTTTGCTTGGGGCAGCAAAAAACCTAGAACCCGGCCCTGCCCCGGACCCTTTAATTTGACCCTGAGGGCTCCCAGCCACCTCTTTAGCTGGGAGCCCCTTGTTGATTTAAAATAAAGTATCACCTCCCCACCCCCAACCTTCCTTTTTGGCCCACAGCTGTTTTGGTGGGGCGGCGCTGGGGAAGGAGGGTTTGTTTCTGCAGGGCTGGGCGGCCCTGGGGCAGGGTGTTTCCTCGGGCTGGGAGGTTTCGGCCCTCAGCTGTTTTCTTTGGAGGAATGTGGCCCTCGCAGCTTTACGAGTTGTGCAGGCCTGTCTTAGGTCCTTTACTTTTGCAGACATACTTTACATTATATTTTGTAAATTATTTTGAATATTCCTGTTTGAGATTTAACAGTTCAGCCATAAAACCTTGGAAATCTGACTTCATGTTCTGTTTTATTGCATTTCAACGTGGTCAGAGATGTCAGATGGAGCCCTTGGAAGTAAAGTGCCAACAGTGTCTGTGGCCAGTGCCTAATGATGTTACAAGCTAATTTTAGTGTTATCAACTCTCATAATTTTAACATTTCGCAATATTTGGTGGTTTTTCTTAAAGCCCCACCTTCTGGCGTCATGTGGCTTGCCCTCATAGTTGTGGAGAAAACTTGAAAAATTGACCAAAATGTAAATGCTCAGAAACCAGAAAACCAGTAAATAGAACCAAATTTTATTAATTTAAAAAAAAAAAAACCTCACTGTTGTTAAGCTAATGTCATGGTTTTTGAATGCTTGAGGTTAGCAATACTTGGATTGCAGTCCATAGCACAGTTTTGCAAATTAATCAGAAATATGGAGGAGGGGGAGAAACATTTCTCCAACTGCAAAATGGGGACAATAGCAGGGCATGAAACTAGCTATTCTAGTTTTACATTCAGCAATTTTATAACAAATAAGAATCTTCGTTTACCCTCCTCCCCCCATTTTGTGGACTCAGGTTGTAGAAAAGTTGACCTTGTAATTTCAGTCAAAAACAATATAAATTGAAAATGCAACTAAAGCTGAGAGCTTCTGTTGCTTTCGAGTGCTTATGTAATAAGAATTCATAACCTCAAACGGTAGCAAAAGTTCTTTCCATGCATAAAACCATACTTGGAGTGGTTAAGTGCAGCACATAATGTTCCAACGTAAAACAGTGCTTTTGTTTGAATAAAATGTAAGTAGTTAAAAAAAGAATGACCTTCCACAAAAATAATCCACCCAGTAAACAAAATTATTTTTCTACATTCACTGCCTGTTTTTCCTTGAGGGACTCCGGGGTCACATTTGAAAAACGTCAATAGTGAGCTTCATGTTCATTGCATTTAGAAAACCTTTTTTATTTTATTTTGTATGGCTTGAAAATAGAGCCATTAAACAGGAAAATCTTGGGGGAAACTTTCTTGACACTATCTCTAGGAACAAAATCATAACGCCAACTTCAGAATCTGAGAATAATGGAACATACACAACACATGGCATTTTTCATACGCTCTTATCTGCAGAGTGCCTTGACATCACTGGAAGGCCTCCATAAATTTCCATGACTCTCCCCCCACACACCAAAAAAAACCAAAAAAAAAACCCTCAAAGTAATTTGTCATGCTCACTGAGAATTACTGCAACAGGTCTTTCCTTTGCTGCCATTCTTGCTTCCCATGAACCTTTCATAAACTAGCCCATATGGTCCAACATGTATTGTGAAATGGACAAAAATCATATTGCAGGCACTTGATTCATATCAACAAATGGTGGATTTGAGGCAATTAGTGAAATTTTGATCAACAACGAAGTCATAGAGTTTTACAGATACAGTGTATGGTAATGTGTCTGAGGTAAGTCTCAAGTCCTGTACCTAAAATGTTTGCATATTTGCAAGTTAAAAGATGAAAGTTTCCATACTAAATGTTGACTTTTCCTCCTACAAAACTGATGAACATAGGAGGAAACCATAGTAACTAGTTTCATGCATTGCTTTGTCATGATACACTTCTCCCCATGTAATACACTGAAAATAAAAAACAAAATGCTTCATAAACGTTACCACACTTAGGAATCATAGAATCATAGAAGATTAGGGTTGGAAGGGACCTCAGGAGATCATCTAGTCCAACCCCCTGCTTAAATACTGATTTAACTCACGTTTTCCAAATCGAGAAACTTGAGGTAAAGAGCTTGTGACACGGTACATACAGCTAAGTAGGCATATACATACAGCTGTAAGCCCATGGAACAATTTCAGTCATAACTCTGAAGAAAAGGTATATATTACAGGTATCATCTAAGGTTGATTTGAAGCAGTTTTGAACCCTTTCACTAGGATTTATATCTTATTTGTCCCTGACTTTTACATCAAATTATCGGAGAGATGGTCCAGATGCTGTGCAGCAATATATTTGTTTCCCTCCTACCTGTGTTAACCAAAGCATGGTTATGCTCACTTAGCTATAATTCTGCTGCTGCTAGTGACAGGGAGTGCTCAGAAGCTCGAGGAATTTTGCTCAGATCATTACCCAACGTTTTGGAGCCTTATTTCAAATGTGCAAAATCTCTCAACAGGCTCTTTCATAAGACTCTCGTACTTGCTGCTTCTAATAGCGTCAGCGGTACTGAGAGAAAAACCTTTCTTCAGTGGTAATATTTCACTGCTTCCAAGCCTGACCAGAACAAAGAGTTACAGAAACATGTGAAAATTAGAGGCAGGGGGGATTAATACAGGGGAAAAGTTTATCTGATCTTGGTTCAAGTTTTGGGTGATGGCTTAGGTCTGCACTTACCTTATCCAAACTCTTTTCTCCCATCTTACTAGTACTATGAGTTAGCATTACTAACATTTGGTAGTTAGCACAGTTAAACTTATAGTGAATCCAAGTGTGTTTATTCATAGTACTCATGAATTCAGTCAGTTTCCCTCAGACAGAAGTCATGGATGTAGGATTGGGCTAATTCAAAGAATTAATCATATGGCATCTGGGTTAATACAGAGAATTATCTGCCATTTGTAAATTAACTTACAAGGTGTTTGTGAAAACTACCTCGTTGTCGTCCCAGACATGGCAGTTGAGAAAATACTTAGGAATCCTGTTTTTTTTTTTGGAATGTCATGTTTGTCTTGCCTGCAAAGAGAGTGACAGGATGAAATGGCAGGTTTCAGAGTAGGTCATTACACCAATTGAATCTATTTCCCTATGTTAAGTTCTCCTCACACCTTCTATGAGCCATCTTAATTATCACTTCAAAAAGTTTTTTTTCCTCCTGCTAACGATAGCTCATCTCAATTGATTAGACTCTGCCTGTTGGTATGCATACTTCCACCTTTTCATGTTCTCTGTATGTATAAATATCTCCTGTCTGTGTGTTCCATTCTATGCATCCGAAGAAGTGAGCTTTAGCTCACGAAAGCTCATGCTGAAATAAATTTGTTAGTCTCTAAGGTGCCACAAGTACTCCTGTTTTTTTTGAGGATGAAATGGGTGTTCGGAATTTGTAAATGAAAATAGGGTTACAGGATTATACCGTGTGTGTCACTTTCGAATAGTGCCAGACCAGTCAGCTCTACTGCTCTAATCTAAGTTGAAAATGAAAATCTGCCGTAGAAAAGCTAATGTTTACAGTGGTATTGCTTCCTGGCACCAGGTTTCCTTGCTGAGCAGAATTGCTATGTGCATTGTTGTATAATGGGCCAACTGTCCACTTCAGCTACTGGCCGCTTCTCTGTTGGTGTGCTTGGAAGTCTGTGTGTCTGAATTATGTTTCAGGTGTTCTTTTTTTATCTAAATGGATATTTTACATTCATTAAATCTTTTAAAGCAAATTTGAGAAAAGGGTGTAATTATTAAGCTGAAAGCCAAACATTACATCTGCTGTTTTTACTAGTTTTATTCATGCTCCAAAGATACTGACATTATCAGTCTTACTTAGTCAAGTGGAGAAGATGCAAAGTGTATTTGTGTGAAGCAGAACGGAAAGAAACTTAAAAATGGCTAACAGCCAGAGTTCTTTTCTGTTTAATGTCAAAGTGCATCTGACCAAAAGTAAGTGTAGAAATTGAAAATTACATTTTCTTGACGCTTAATGTGATGACTGAATTTCTATGGAAAATAAGGATGTCACAAATCAGCATGGGTTATGGAAGGTATATTGAGTTAGTTTAACAGGATCTTTTTGTTTTGATATTACAGATTTGGTTGATAAAGGTAATAGTGTTGATATAATATACTTATACTTTTGTAAGGCATTTGACTTGGTACTGCATGACATTTTGATTAAAAAACTAAAATGATATAAAATCAACATGGCTCACAGTAAACGGATTAAAAGCTGGCTAACAGGTTCAATGTATTTGTAAACGGAATCATCGTGTAGCAGGGATGTTTATAGTTGGGTGCCTCAGGTTGGTTCTGAGCTCTGTGCTATTTAACATTATTATTAATTACCTGGAAGAAAACATAAAATCATCACTGATAAAGTTTGCAGATTACGCAAAACTTGGGAGGAGTGATAAATAAAGAAGCAGGCAGGTCACTGATATTTGGATCACTTGGCAACTGGGTGTAAGAAAACAATATGCATTTTAATACGGCTACATGTAAATGTGTACATCTAGGAACAAAGACTGCAGGCTATACTTACAGAATGGAGGACTCTATCTTGGGAACTAGAGACTCTCTGAAAAAGATTTGGGGGTAGGCTCCCAGTGCAACACTGTGGCCAAAGGGCTAATGTGATTGTGATGCTTCCCGGGAGTGCCCAGAATTATGAGGTAGCTCACTACCCCCTGCCCTTAGCATGAAAAAGTCTAGTCCATGCCTACCGTGGGTCAGCTCCCCGATTCCACCAGCCACAGGCAACAGAAGCACTCCCATGTAGGCCTACACAGACCCTGTTGTCTTCCCACAGGTTAGTGATAGGCACACTGCAACCCCTAAGCCCCACAAGTGTCTCCCTGGAGTGTCCAGCCCCTGATCCACTGGACACTCACAGATTTGCTGCTTCCAGAGAAACAGTACAGAAACCCCAGCTTGCCACCTCAGATCACCACTCTGCTTAACAAACACCACTTAGATATATTTATAGAGAAATGCCGTATAAAGTTTATTTAGCAAAGAATAGAGATTCCAATGACAGCAAGAAGCAGCTTTGGAAACAAATGGTCACACACAGAATAAAATCATAGCACACATTCTAGAGTCTAGACTTAATTTACAAGATACTCTCATGTCTAATAAAGAATTGCTTGCTAGCACTTTACTGTCAGGTTTGCTATTACCCCCCTTCTGCGAGACACAACACGGTGTCAGCTTGCTTCCCCAGTAAAGGATCCAAGTACCTTTTCCTATATCAGGACAGTCCTTTGTTCTTTTTCATAAACAAGAGACCCTAGCTGACCTTTTTTTTTCCTCCTGTGCTTTCCCTCTCTTGTCAATTTTGAAATCTTTGGATTAGCATCAGGCTAAGTATGTACATAGATCTCCATTGTGAACAGGGGCGGCTTCAGGCACCAGCGCAGCAAGCGTGTGCCTGGGGTGGCAAGCCGTGGGGGGCAGCCTGCCGGTCGCTGTGAGGGTGGCAGTCAGGCAGCCTTCAGCGGTGTTTCTGTGGGAGGCCCACCGGTCCCGCAGCTTTGGTGGCAATTCGGCGGGACCAGCAGCTCACCTGCAGAACCACCGCCGAATCCGCGTGACTGGCGGACCTCCCGCAGGAACACCGCTGAAGGCTGCCTGACTGCCATGCTTGGGGCGGCAAAAAACATAGAGCTGCCCCTGATTTTGAAGCAGAATAATGCACAATACACCTATGAAAAGACTGAAAGATTAACATCTGTTACATCCTGCCCGAAAGGAACCTGTCCGAGGCATGTTGTCTTCTCCAAGACCTTAAGAACATAATTTTCAGTATAGATACATAACTTAAATATTATTCTTATATACATTTCGCAATGATTGTGATGACCAGTGGGCTACTAGCCTTGGTAGATACCTTACTTGTCACTCTTTAGTGAACTAATAAGCATATATCTGACACAGAGGATCCCTGTAAACCTGTAGCATCCTCTGCCATATGACATCAAGAGAGGTCTGGGTCACAGTGGTTCTTGGGTGTATAAATGAGAATCTAGGACAAGGATCGGTAATCTTTGGCACACGGCCTGCCAGCTGGGCTGGTTTGTTTACCTGCTGCGTCCGCAGGTTTGGCCAATCACGGCTCCCACTGGCCGTGGTTTGCTGCTGCAGGCCAATGGGGGCAGCAGGAAGTGGCAGCCAGTAAGTCCCTCGGCCCGCGCCACTTCCCGCCGCCCCCATTGGCCTGGAACGGCGAACCACAGCCAGTGGGAGCCACGATTGGCTGACCCTTCGGACGCGGCAGGTAAACAAACTGGTCTGGCCCACCAGGGAGCTTACCCTGGCAGGCTGTGTGCCAAAGGTTGCCACTCCCTGACCTAGGATTTGACACTGGTGTGACTGTTGCTGTAATACTATGTCCCTTTCTGGTATCCATAATACAAGAAGGCTATTGATAAACGGGAGAGGGTGCAAAGCCACAAGAATGATTAAAGGATTGGAAAACCTGTCTTATAGTGATAGACTACTAGATAGGAAACCCAATTAATTTAGCTTAACTAAGAGGAGGTTAAGAGGTGACTAGATTATAGTCTGAGTGCCTACCTGCGGAACAAATATCTGATGATGGGCTTTTCAGTCTAGCAGAGAAAGGTATAACATGATCCAGTGGCTGAAAGTTGAATCTTGACAAATTCTGGCTAGAAATAAAGTGTAAATTTTTAACAGTGGGAGTAATTAATTATTGGGACGATTTACCAAGCTTCATGGTGAATTCTCCATTGCTGACAATTTTAAAGTCAAGATTGGATGTTTTTTCTAAAAGAGATGCTATAGGAATGATTCTGGGGGAGTTCTATGATCTGTGTTATACAGGAGGTCAGACTAGATGATCACAATGGTCCCTTCTTGTGTTGGAATCTGTGAATTATTGGGAGGTCATGATTTTTGGTTTTGCAAAACCAGGGGAGGCATTTAATTTTGGGGCATGATTTGTACGTACAGGAATGTGGAATGTTTTATTGTTCAAGTTAAATGAAATAATAACCACATCTGAGTTACTCTTAGAAGAGGAATACACACCAAACGGTCAACTTTGTGGGGGGGTTTGCAACTAGTGATGACAGAACTTTCAAAAGGTTTGGTGATTGAGTTTGATTTGGATAAGGGCTCAAAACGTAGGGAGCTGACCCCAATCTTTTCTGCGCTATCTGAACTTGAAGGAGATACAGTAGTCTGGAAGGGTTGAGAGCCACTGCCTTAGCCCCGAACCATCCACTCTCTCACACCAGTTCATTAGGTCAGCATGGTTCACAGATGCGCTATGGCAGATGATGGATGCAGGTAGGAAGTTAGAATGTCAGTGGCTCAAAAACCACTCTGAATCCCTGTCAGCAGCACAAACATCACTTGCAGCCGAACTCTGCCATGGCAGCAGAGGAGGCAAAATGAGCCTTCTAATCCTTCACGATGAACACGGCAGAATCATGCCCAGCAGAACTGTTTTACCTAGAGAATCGGCTAATCAACCCAGACTGCATAACCCAGATGCTAACCACTGTAAAGAGCTGTTGGCACACTGCACTGATAAAATCAACAGATTACTTATGGAGATACCTGGGAAAGAAAATTCCACCCCAACCACATTGTATTATCCGCCCCACCACCTCTGACTGAGCTTGGCCCCATCACACATAAAGATCTCAAGAAGCTGTGAAAAATATTAGAGCCACAACCTCTGAAACAGAACCTCTCCACACCTGGTAGGTAAAATCCAGAGAACAACTATGGCTGCTACTAATGGGAATATCAATGCCTCCTCCAGAGGAGCTGAACCTAGACTGATTGATTGTTTCTCTCAGCTAACGCACCCAGGCCTCCTTGGGAAAAACAGAATGGGTCAATCAATCCTTAAGAAGCCAACACTTGAACTACAGCTGAACCTACACTGATTGTTTCTCTCAGCTAACGCACCCAGGCTCCTAATTCCTGAAGACTCCAGCAGGCACAGTCTTAAACCCTGGATTCATTAGCTGAATCAGCTGAGGGCAATGAGCAGGGTTTGAGTTCAGCTGTGGGTCCCTGAGAGAAGCACAGCTACTGTCCTCCTTGGGAAAAACAGAATGGGTCAGTCAATCCTCAAGAAGCCAACACTTGACCCTGATAATATTTGCAACTGCCATCTTCAAGCTCCAATTTCTGGGCAAAATAATTGAGAAGGATAGTAACCATCCAACTCCAACACATGACATCAGCCAGTATCCTGGATTTGTCACAATCAGGGCACAGCAGGGATAGCTCTAGTGGCGCTGAAAGATTTCTCATGGCCTTGGATACAGGTAAGATCTCCATGTCATACTGCTGGACCTCTCTGCAGCCTTTGACACAGTTAACTGCAGGGATCCATGCTATTCCCACTTCTCTTCAATAGCTACATGAGACCACTGGCGGAGATAGTGAGCTGCTATGGGTTCAACTGCCTACATTATGCTGATGGCATTCAGCTGTATTCTTCATTCTCAAATGATGCATCCTCCACCACTGCTAAAAGACTAGCAGGCCTAAAAGCCGAACTCAGACCCTAAGTCCAAAATGATGCTGATCAGAAACAGGAAGTGCTTCAAAGAGCTGGCCAAGACATTGGCTCTGCCTTCCTTTAAAGGCATCCAGCCCCCATTTGTTAAAGTGGTGTGAAGTGCCAGGGTCCTGTCTGACTCTTCAGTGAGCTTGGCTGACCAGGTAGCATCACTTTCCAAAAATGCCTCTTCACTTCCAGCCCACTGGGAAACTTAATCTCTTCCTCCCAAGGACCTAGCTACGATCATCCATCAGACTGGATTACTGAAACTCATTATATCTGAAGCTGAATGCAAAGATAATGCACAGGCTCTAGCTGGTACAGAATGTGATTGCCTGCCTTTTCCATTGCCCAAGGCACTGTAAGGATATCAGGACTGTACTCTAAGTCTCTTCACTGGCTTCTAGTCAGCTTCAGGTGTCATTTTCAGGCCTTGGTCCTAATTTTCAAAGCAATTAATGAACTGGACTCTAGCTATGTAAGACTTGCACTCTATCAATCACTGTGACAACTGCGCTCCTCAGAGACAAAGCAGACAACAAAGTATGTGAGAGCTGGGTACAAAACATTTTCTCAAGAGAGGATCTGGCTATGGAGCACTCTTCCAGAGGAGATCAGGTGAATCCAGTGACCATCTTCAGGAAACTTTGCAAACTCTTCCTTTTTGAGAAAGCTCTTCCTCTGCAAGAGGCACCGTTTCACAATTCAAACACCCGTCTTATTTCTAACCTCTCTCAAGCAGAGTTCTGACTGTGTTAAAGGAGAAGTACTGGAGATTGGATGAAAGACACTAGAGACTTTCAGAGTGGTAGCCGTGTTAGTCTGTATCAGCAAAAAGAATGAGGAGTACACATACTAAAACTATTTCCCCATGCTAATTTCCTCCCCTACTGTTACTTACACCTTTTTGTCAACTGTTTGAAATGGGCCATCCTTTTTATCACTACAAAAGTTTTTTTTTTCTCCTGCTGATAATAGCTCACCTTAATTGATTAGTCTTTTTAGAGTTGGTATAGCAACCCCCATCTTTTCATGTTCTCTGTGTGTGTGTATGTATATATGTATAATCTTCCTACTGTATTTTCCTCTCCATGCATCTGATGAAGTGAGTTTTAGCCCACGAACGCTTATGCCCAAATAAATTTGTTAGTCTCTAAGGTGCCACAAGTACTCTTGTTCTTTTTACTAGAAACTTTGTAGTTACTATTGATTTTATATGGAAGGCACTCAGATACTATGATGATGAGCAGCAGTATAAAACAGTAAGATAGCACTTCCTGGGAGGAATGCAGATGAGTTTGATAAACAAAACATCACAAAGCAACAATTTAAAAACATAGTTTAGAATAATTCTGGTCACAGATGCCAATACCTAAGAATTTTTTTCCTTTCAAAGAAGAACCTGTAACTTCCAAGATTCTGAACTATTATTGTTAAGATTAACCCAAAAGAAATAACATAATTTTTTAAAGGAGAGGAAAGAGTATAAGGAGGCAAATAATCTTAAAGTTAGATATCGTTGTGGTCTGACAATGTGTTATGGTATGTAAACTGTGATGCTGACAGACCAGATGCTAGCTCATGTCTAGGCCCATAGGCCTCACTGAACGCTGACAAATGTATAGCTGGAAACCGGACTGGGTCACCTGTGTGTTAGTATTAGATTTATAAAAATGTGTTTGAGTTTAGATGTCATGAAATGCTTGTGAATTGCTGCATGCATTAATCTCACTTATGATATCTGTTCCCTATGTTTTTAAAGTAATATTTAAGTGTTTGCTCTTTAACTATAAAAGTGTTCGCTCTAAAACTGTAAACCCTCACAGTCATCTGAGAAGCATTACCAAATGTGAAATACTTATGACAAGTCATCTCCTCTCCAACAAAAGAAGGCCCGTAACCCCCAGACAAGCCATTATGGAACATCAGTGGACAAAATACTTTGTTGATTACTGCTCCCACACCCATGAAGAAGACACAAGCACTTGTCCCCTCAACTTGAACTCTGGACGGAAAAGACTAAAAATCCTTGTCAAGAAGAAATTGTTATCTCTATGCTGCTTGGACTCTGAGGGGCCAAGATGTCTAAACAAGAGTTCTTTAGTTCCTTGCATATTACAGCAACTTTTATTACCTTTTGGAACCTAAAACTGTAGCTCGTTTGTGTATGTATATTTACCTGTTTTAACTTTTGTAAATCACTCTAATTTCTTTTTCCTAGTTAATAAATCTTTAGTTAGTTGTTATAGGATTGGCTATAAGTGTTGTTGACTTTGGTGAGAGATCTAGTGTGCGATTGACCTGGGGTAAGTGACTTGTCCATTGAGTCTGGGGGCAACCTGAATATTGTTGTGATTTTTGGTATAAGGGACCATCTATCACAAAGGGGAGCTTGCCTTGGTGGCAGGGTAGATTAGAGTACCCAAGAGGACTGTCTGTGACTCCATATTAAGGCTGTTACAGGGCTTGAGGAGTTCACACTTGATACTGAGTTGGTGAAATCTAAGTATAGAACACACAACCAATTTGGGGTTTGTGCCCTGGTTTGTAACAGCCTGCCCTGAGGTTGGTATTCATGTTCATGAGCCACTCCAGACAACTTGACATAAACATTTATTTCCAGTATCAGGAGGTAGCCGTGTTAGTCTGTATCCACAAAAACAACAAGGAGTCAGTGCCACCTTAAAGACCAACAGATTTATTTGGGCATAAGCTTTTGTGGGTAAAAAAACCTCACTTCTTCCAATGCATGGAGTGAAAATTACAAATGCAGGCATTATGTAATGACACATGAAGACAAGGGAGTTACCTCACAAGTGGAGAACCAGTGTTGACAGTGTTATTTATTATTTATTTAGTTAGTTGACAGTGTTATTTATTTCCAGTGTTATATCAGGAGATGGAGCATGTGGTTAAAGAGGTTTTAATCGTCGTACTGGGAGTTGGGAAGTCCAGAGTATTAATTCTGACCGGGTTTCCTTTGTGACCTTGAACAACCCACTTGTTTGCTTCGCTTTCCCTTCTGCAGAATAGCAGTAATACCTACTGCACTCATAGTGCTGTTGTAGATACTGTTTGTAACCTGCTTTGAAAATTAAAAATGCTACAGAAGTTCTAAATATTACTGATCATTAAGTACTTGGAGACAAACTTTCCTTGTTCTGTAGGAGCCAGAGGAATTTGTGTGTGTTTATGTTGCTTGGTGGAGTGTAAGGTTTACTGCAACAATATGTGGCAGGTCCGCAAGCTTCCAAAGAGCTTATGCTATGGAGATAAATATAAATCAACAAATTGAAAATACATCTATTCAGCATCCAGATGAGGATGGGACCAGGGATTCTGTATTGTTGTTTGATCCTGAGTCTCTTAGCTCAGTGTGTGTGGAAGCTTTGGAACTAGGTACACTTTAGGACACATACTATTGTTGATATAGAAATATAAATAAATTGAGGAGAATATGCACAGTGTGTAACTTAATTTGTGTGTGTCTCCTTTGTATGTGACAGAATCTGGGTGTCACAGCTGTGAGTGCCAATCTCAGGTCAGACTGTTAGAAAACAGGGCAGACACCCCAAACTGGTAGCATATTCTATTGTTAGATTTCACCAAACCAGTAACAGGTATGCACTCCTGGATCACTATATTAGTCTTACCATGGAGCCACAGACAGTCCCCCTTAGGGTCTCCAGCCCCTACTTTACCACCCAGACAGATTGGCCTTTATGATGAAAGGTTATTAAAAACAAAGTTCACCACACATTAGGTCACTCCCAACCTCTAGGGGCCAGTCACTTACCCTAGGTCAGTGTATACTCTTGATCTCACCTAAAATAACACTGTAGCCAATTTTCTCTAGTAAACTAACTACAGATTTATTAGCTAAGAAAAAGAAATGAGTGTTATTGAGAGGTTAAAGCAGGTAAAATACATTTTAGGTGAATCTTAAGTTTGTAGTCCAAACGATGTCAGAGATGTAGTGTCTGCTGGTTCTCCAGAAGTGTTTCAGTTACCCCAAATGGCTTTGGGAACCTCTGTCCACTTGCTCAGAATTCCACCCTGTCAGAATTCATCAGTCCAGAGATGCAGAGTCGCTCCCATAGTTCCTTCTTATATTTGAAAACAGTTTGGCAAGTGTTCTCAGCACAGCATGGGCTCTTGCTTTGTTGACTACCTGCAGACAAAGTTTGTGGATTTCCCATTGCTGCATGCAAAGACCCATGCTTTGAGGTTAATGTTTCATCATTTACAGTTCTGAGGCTCCAATCCTGTTTAATGGGCAATTTAGAGATAATGCATTTAGATACAGCCATTCAGACAATCTTTCATTAAGTATCAGGGAGTTTTACATATCAAGTGAACTCACATCTAAACGCTAATACATTCGTTTGATCTAGGGTTAACTAAGTACAAGGAAATACATAATGTAATGGGGTAGCAATCAACAGGTTTATAGGTAAGTGAAAACAATGTCATTAACATTTAATTAATTTTCATGAATTTAGAGCAAATGTAATTACCAGGGCATATGCCTTGTAAATGTAATGTGAGAACATCCCCCTTTGTTCTATTCAACAAGTGAATTGACTTGAACACCTATGACCTTTTAGCATTTCTTTAATATACACACATCAGTGAATTGCCCTATTGGTCTAGCCTGAGCTGGCAATCTGTTACAGCATCACACCTTTGATTTTAATTTATAGAGAGAATTGTAATTTGATGGGAAAGAAAGGGGTTGATTGTGCTTGGTTTGTGCTGCTTAATTCTGTGTCTGTTAAGGACAGAAGCCTGAAGAAGTAGGTCATTTTATGTTTGACTGTATGAATATGGGGGTTTTGTTTCAATGTGTTTTAAAATATATTTGAAAAAAAACATTGAAATAATTCATATTAAATACAAGTAAATATCTAATTTTCTAGTGAAAAATTCAAAATTTGGAAATATTTTGCAGTCTTTTCTTGCAATATCATATTGTGTTCACTTTCATGTTATCAATTTGCATTTTAGTGGGTGGAAAATACTGATCAACCTTACTATATTTTTTTCAAATGTTTTTCTTAAACCATGATGGCCAGTGTCTGACCTGATGGAAATGTGCATCAGGTCACATTGACTTCTGTTGCTACCCAGCCAAGGTATTCAACATTCAATGATGAGTGACCATGAAGAGGTTTGGTCTGGATAATTATCCAGAAATTCAAAGCTGATTTAAACCTTTTTTGTCTAGAAATACATCTGGATGTATTACTGCAGGAATGGAGGGGAAAACAGCCCTTTTCATATAACTTTAAGTACATTTTAGTAAAAAAATACCCCATGAACAACCTTTTTTAAGGTACTTCACCATTTTCCACTACAAGTGGTGACCCAGCATAGGAAGTGCAGAGCATTGGGAAAATTAAATAAATAAAGTTAACCTGTTTCAAATGGCAAGAAATGTTCAGGGTTGGTTCAGCTTTGGTTCCGTTCAAATGAGTTCACCCAGCCCTAGTTTACACGGCAATAGAAATATTCTTATATGACCCTTGGCACATCTACTACTGTAGTCGGCAAGTGTGCAATGTTTGTTTCCAATTTATTTCTGTTGTGCTCATGAGCTAATCCCGCTAAAGACAGGAGACAGAGTCAGCAGAATTAATAGGTTCTTACTGCAAAAAGAATTTAGGAAATAAGGTTATATGTATTCAAAGGACAGGAAAAGTAAAACGTCAACAGTTGTGCTCTAGGCATCGATTTGTAATGCCATGCAATGCCACGTCCGTATGCCAAAAATTTATAGTTGTGTAGTACATGCAGTATGTCAGTAGGAGGCAAGTTATCTAACAAATGTAGTTATTTGTTCACGAATTGTTTAAGAGATCCTGGCTTCTGACTATATATTCATTGTTGCTAAGTATTTGTTTGATAGTTTGGATGAACACCTTTTGAACCCATAGATCGCTTGTTGACTATTCAATTCAACTATTCACTGTTCATTAACTTCAGTGTGTGATTAGCCAGCTAACCCATATGCTACCTGTTCTCCCTGTTGGATTACTGAAACGTCTTCAACCAAAGAATAACAGATGATAAAAAGTGAATGACTCTTCCTGTTTGCCTGCATCAAAGAAGAGCTACTCCCCTAATGCTCGTTTGCGCAGATGTTTGTCAATAACAAAAATGGTCACAAATGTGGTTGAATCAAATATCTATCAGAATTTGTGGGTGCTACTTTTGTAGTATTCAGGCAGCTCTAGGCAAGGATTGAACAAGCATGGAGGCTGGATTACTTTTGGTCTTTTTAAAAATAGGATTCTGGTGTGTTGGTTATGTGCATGATGGGGAAGCCTATTGCCAGTGGTGTAACCTGTTCTGTAGATGGAGGACTACGGTTGCTAAGTCTGTGACCTTTCATGAATTCTAAACCGGGCATAATCATGATGGACGGTAGGAAGGAATGGTTTAGGCAGGATATTAGGAAGAGCTTTTTTCTTTCAGTGCTTTCTTGGATTTGTCCCAAATCACCTTGAAAATAAGGAGCCCTAATTTTCAAGATGCTAAGGACCCTTGGTTCCCTTTTACTTTAATGGGAATTTGAGTACCCTAGCACTTCTGAAAATAGGTCCTAAAGACCTGAAAAACTATTACTATATTCCTTTTTTTAATAGCTGATACGCTCAAGAGGTGATATCCTAGCTCTGATGAAGCCAAGGGCAAAACTCCTGTTTGGTGAAATCCTGAATCCATTTAAACTAAGACATTTTCAAGATAATGAAGTAGGCATAGCCATTGGATACAAGGTCCAGAATAATTTATCAGTAGCTGGCAGGATGAATAAAAATAAATGATTTAAAAAAAACAAACTTAAAAAAATGGATTTTTTTAAATTGGATTTTTTTGATAAAATGCTTTTTGAGGAAATAACCTATCTAAAGAGAGTTTTAATTAAGATACATTATAGCTCAAAGATATCTCATAATGTAATAGGGATTATAAATTCTAATTCTATAGTATGAGACAATATATTCATTTAATGTTTAAGAAAAGTTTTGTAAATGAGTTCCAATAGTTCTTAGATTAGGGACCCAATCTTATGTGGTTCTAGGGGCTTCTCTATAGATTATTATGTATTTGAGTCACTGCTGTATGTACTCACCAGGAATGCTTGTCTTGATGCAAAGTGAGGTGCACCAGCGGTAGGTATCCCAGTGTCCTGTGCGATGCCCTGTGGTGCAATGCCTTTTTGGAAATTTTCACAATGTCTTGTGAGGTAGAAATGACTTGCCTGGGGTCTCGGAGAGCTAGGAGTCAAGTTCCCAGCATGCAACTTTTTCCATCCCATTATGTCATCCGTATCCCATAATTTCTGCATTTAAAAAAAAAATCCCAGAAACCCACAAGGCACTTTTTTGTGTCTGCCACCTCTGGCAGAAGCATGGAGTCTGCAGAGCTCTGCACTATTCTCATGAACCTAGCAAAAATATGACCCCCGATTCTCCTGCATTTGCCAACCTGCAGAAAGTACTGCAACAATGGGGGGGGCACGATTTCTTGGGGGACAGTTTGCTGAGGGACACAGTGAAAGGCAATTTAAGGTGGTTGGTGGTGTTCATGGAGCATAGCACAGCTGCAGATGGTGGAGCCCCACTTCTGGGCACAAGAGACAAGCTCTGACTGGTGGGATCACATCATAATGCAGGTTTGGAATGAGAGGCAGTAGCTGCAGAACTTCTGGATGCGAAAGGCCACATTCCTGGATCTGTGCGCCAAGCTCACCCCAACCCTCCAGCACAGGGACATCAGAACGAGAGCTGCACTGGCAGTGGAGAAGCAGTGGCAATCGCATTGTGGAAACTTGCCACACTGGATTATTACTGGTCAGTGAGAAGTCATTTTGGAGTTGGGAAATCCACTGTGGAGCCAATTGTTATGCAAACATTTAGGGCCATTAATCATCTCTTGTTACATATGACTGTGACTCTTGGCAATGTGCAGGACATGGATTTGCAGCAGTGGGGTTCCTGAACTGCAGTGAGGCAATAGACAAAATGGGCTGGTGCCAAAATAGGGATATGCCTATCTTGCTGCAGAGTACATCAGCAGAAAAGACTACTTTTCTATGATTGTGCAAGTGTTGTTGGATCACTGGGTACACTTCACCAATACATATGTGGGATGGTCAAAGAAGATGCATGATGCTCGCATCTTTCAGCATACAGGACTGTTCAGAAAGTTGCAGGCAGGGACATTCTTTCTCAATGAGCAGATTACGATTGGTGATATTGAAATGCCAATAATGAATCTGGGGAACTGACCCTACCTCTTTTCCCCTGGCTCCTGAAGCTATACACTAGCCACATCGACAGCACCAACAAAAGATTCAGCTACCAGCTCAGCAGGTGCAGAGTGACTGTTGGATGTGCCTTTGATAGATTGAAGGGATGCTGGCGGTATTTACTCATTAGATTGGATCTCAGTGAGGAAAATATCTCAATGGTGATAGGTGCCTGCTGTGTCCTGCAAAATATCTGTGAGGCAAAGGAGGAAACGCTCTACCCAGGGTAGAGGGCTGCAGTGGAGCAGCTATCGGCTGACTTTGAACAATTGCTATGCATTCCGCAAAATGTGTTGTGAACTAATAAAGACAATTTTATTCTCCAAAAATAGAAATTTGAGTGGCAAAAACAGTGCCAAAAAACAATGTGCAAAAAGCCACAGGTAATGTAATACAAACTTTTAACACAAATTAACAGAGTAGAACTATACAATTGGAAAGGTACACTTCAGTGCACAAATGTAATCCAGTATGGCTACACATACCTCATTTGTGGTTTTCATAGGTTGGTGTATGTGAAGCTGTGGTTTTCCTTGCCAGCTCCTGGCATGGAGTGGCAGGGGTAACAATGCAGCCATGATGCCACATGGTGTGTTGGGGGATCGTAGGGAGCTGCAACCATGGAGTTCTCTTAAGTGTTGCAAAAGATGAGGAGTCTGGGATTTTTGGACCTGTAACTCAACCAGGGTCTGCAGAATTTGGGTTTGCAGCCTGAGAAGACCCATTATGTCCTCTACCTCACCTTTTCCTTCTGGGACGACTCCTGTCTGCTCTTTGCTTCTCCAGGCTGTCTACTGTATTCACCATCCAGGCCCTCTGTTCACGTTCTGCTGCAGCACTGACTTGCAGTATCTCAGTGAACACGTCCTCCCTAATCCGCTTCTTTCTCCTCTTCATCAGGGTCAGGCATTCTGCAGGGCTGCGGGGGCACCTCTCAAGGCTGTAACAGAAGCTGCTGATAAAAATAGATAGGTGTATCATTGAATTTACAGTCCCATTGGGAAGATGTTTCAAAACGCTCATCCTTATTCCCATAAACGCTTTTAATAAGATGCTTATTTACACTTCGTCTTTCGAGCATCTGTGCACAGCACCGATCTCCAACCCTAGCCTGAGGAGTTCGGGGGGCTCGGGAGAAAGGATTTTTGATAGCACAAAACAGTAAAATTTCAGTCCCTATTCCATGGGTACAAGTATAGGAAAATGGCACTGAATGCTGGCACAATTTTCCACAGGTAGTGGTGATTTTAGCTGATATCTTACACCTGAGGATCACAAAGGCATAGCTGGGTTCTGGCATCCCGAAGCTGCCTATGCCTGTATGCTGCCAACCTGTTTACTGCAGTGGTGCCAGCTGAAGTCACAGAGTGGTAGGGGAATGTGCCCTACCATGGAGGAAGAAATAGGACAGGCATCCCTAGAAACCTTTGCAATATCTCATGAGGATACAAGGGACATCCATATGTTTATAAGCAAAATGCTCCACATGCTCCCTTGCCTAAACAGACGGGAATGAAAAGCACGTGCCAACTCTCTCTTTTGGTTGAACCACTACCTCTTATATGAGTAGAACACTAAGACGTTGATACCTGTGTCTTGTTAACTTCGAGTGGGCTGGGCAATACCTTTTCTATTTAAACATTGTTAGGAAAAATGCACACACAGGCTTACCCGAGGTCCCTTCCACTTCATCAGGCTCATCCATACTTGCTTAGACTTTGGAGTCTCCAACAGGTCCTGTCTTGCAGTATGGCTGGAGGACCTGCCATGTCTCCTCCTCCTTTCTGTTCATGGCAGAGGTCTCCTTTGAGGTATCTATGGTGGTCTGTGGAGTCCTGGTGAGGTCCCTGCAAAGTATGGCTCATTGTGAAAGCAGCAGATCTGTGGCTCAGAATCAGATCTATTGTTGGCCTTCCTGGCCTTGTGGTGTGCCTGGTGAACTTCCTTCATCTTCATGCGGAACTGCTGCTGATGCCTGGCTGTACCCCTTTGCCTGCATCCCCTGTGCAATCTGTTGGTAGCTCTCAGTGTTTCTGTACTGAGTCTGTGGCTGTGCTTGCACAGCCTCTTCTTCTCCCCAGAGGCACAGGAGATCCAGTACCTTCTCCCTGTGCCAGTTAGGAGTGTGTTTTAGTGTGTGGCGCTGGCACACAACAAAGGAGAGCTGTTAGGTATGCTCGCCAAGGTGCGCGATCAGGAAAAGGCATTTCAAAATCATTCATGTGCTTAAAAGAGGTTGGCGGCTTCTAGTCTCCGTGACTCCTAAGCAATGGAGTTTACAATTGTGACCAGAGTGGTCACTGTTGCAGAGAATGGGGCATTGTGGGACAGCTGCTGGAAGACTGTTACGGTGGACACAGGTCATGCAGTGTCTACATTCACACTGGGACGACCTCAATAGATTGACCATGGCTCTAGTCTGCGCCATTCGGGGAGGTGATTTTGTTGAGTTGCTGGACCAGGGTGCTTATGTCGGCTGGAGACAAATGCACAAATAGGTGGATTCAAGGCAACTTATGTTGACCTAACTTTGTAGTGTAGATCAGGCCTCAGGGTTAAGGGAGACTGGAATTGGGGGTTGGTATAAGTTATTTCCAGGCACCAGCAAAGCTAACAGGGCTTGTGTGGGTGAATTGCAGAATTCTACCCCAAGAGAGGTGAGGGCCTGAGGCCTGATGTCTATGGGGGTGCAGGAAGAGATAATGGTGCAATTAGCTTGGTAATGGTGACAGTAAGGACAACTCTTTTGTACCTTGACCTTTCATACTGCTTGTAAGGGTGTATCTCTACACTGGAGCTGGAAGGTATAATTTGCAGCTTGGGTAGACACACCAGTGCTAGCTTGATGAGAGCTAGCACACTAAAAATAGAAGTGTAGCTATGGTGGGAGGTGCTACCTGCCCCAAGTAAATGCCTAGCTTCCAGATGGGATTGTATGAGGGTGGCTAGCCCATCCCACTGCTTGCACTAAAAACAGAAATGAAGCTGTGGTGGCACAATTGCTGTGATTGAGCTAGTGCAGGTATGTCTCCCCAAACCAGAAATTACACCACCAGTTCCAGTGTAGACGTACCCTGCTGTGTCAGTCAAGAGGCTACTTTGTTTTCTTTGACATTTAAAAGACATGGGATTGAACATTTGAGAGGGGTATCTGGGTGGGAATCCCTGTATGATTCTGAAAACTACAGATGAAATCTGTGACCCAGCAACCCAGAATGAATTCCATTGACTTTTATGGCATTTTATCACTTACAGCAGATCTGAATTAGGTCCTATAACTTCTTTGGAAGTTTCATTTGATTAAGAACTGAAGGATTGGGCCCTTAGACTAGGAAGTGTAATACTTTGACTCCCTTTTTTAGAGATTAGGATGTAAACTAGGATTCTCATGGGGTTTAAGGAAGTTGGATGCCCAGGTTCCTTTGAAATGCCATTGGAGTTATGTGCCGAACTTCCTTAGGCACTTAAGAAAATCCCAGTCCATGACATTTGAGTCTGTGCATTGGAGTCAAGATGCTTCTTCCACATTGCCAGGGCATCAGCAGGGAGAGCACTGAGATGACAACTCCCTGATCTCTGCTCCGGTGCCTGGTGGCACCTGTCAGGTGGGAGGTGCAATGGCAGGGAACCTTAGCCCTTGACTGAAGCATGCTAGGTTCAGATGGAATCTTTGAAGAATTTAGCTGTCAAACTGGCATGCTCTAAGTGGCCTTTACTGCAGATGTGAAAACAGCAATTTTAACTTGGCCAAATTTGAGCAGGACAGCAAAATTCACATCTTGACACCAGTGTGACCCCTCTGCCAAATTTAAAGTTCCTGCTCCAAAGCCCAGGAGTCATTAGACCTACTTACTAAAACTGGCATACGATTTTTTTAACATGGACAAAATATATTTTCCCCTAACCTCATTCTCAGAAGTAGCTGAATTATTTTTAATGGAACTTTGAGGGAATGAAAGTGCAGGAGAGGGGGTCAGCCTGAGGCAGACACCCAGCATGGAAAATTTCAGCCTAAAGCATTTGTTTGGCAAAGTTATAAGCAACTGAAAACAGGGTCTTATTATGGAAAGTGATAGCCTTGCCTACATGCAGTGTTGTTGTAGTCATGTCGGTCCTAGGATATTAGAGAAACGAAGTGGGTGAGGTAATACCTTTTATTGGACCAACTTCTGTTGGTGAGAGAGACAAGCTTCTGAGCTTACACAGAGCTCTTCTTCAGGTCTGGGAAACTAACTCAGGCCATATCTACACTAGCGAGCTTACACTGGCACGTCTATCGGTGTAACTAAGGCTCTCCCACTGGGGCCAAAAGAGATAATAAAGTAATATTTGGTATCCTGTATAGTGTAGCAGTGTAAGAAATCTTATCATGAGGATCAATTGCTTTTCCCTTTTTCTTTTCCCCAAGTTGCAGAATAAAAAATAGGCTGGAAATCTTTCACTTCTTTTTAGTGACTCAGAACAAAAAAGCGTGTTTAGTAGGTTACAGATTGTTGTAATAAACCGTAAATCCAGCATCTTTATTAAGGCTATGATTTTAATGTCTAGCAAAATTATGAATTTAAGCTTCCAAGCTCAGCTTTTGAAGGTGTGCAGATTTCATTTGAGGACAGGGTCTGAGAGGTCAGATATGGAATGATTGTTTTGTAAAAAGTGTCCACCCACCGGTTTTTGTCTTATTTTTCAGTGTGAGTTCATTTGAGAGCATAGTGATTGTCTGGTTTCACCCACATAGCTGCTGTTGGGGCATTTAGAGCACTGGATGAGATACACAACATGTGTGTCATGTGTAGCACTCTTGAATCTTACAGATGTATTGTGAGGGGTATTTACCATTTAGCAGTGGAGGTTTTGCATCTGTTGTTGTGGCAGGGTCTGGTACCACTTTAAGTTGATGTGTCCTGGTCTGTGGGAAGCTTGCTTCTGATCATGAGTTTGGCAAGGTTGGGGGGTTGTTTGAAGGCCAGGAGAAGGGATTCAGAAAAGATTTCTTTTAGGATGCAGTCCCCATCGAGTATGGGTTATAATTGTTTAATGATACTCCATGTGGGATGATAGGTGACAAATAGGGGTGTGTGGTCAGAGGATTTTTGTTTTCCATATTGAAGTAGTTTCTCTCAGGGTATTTGAATGGCCCTTTCTATAATGCAATCTACTTCTCTGGTGAAGGCAATTTTAAGTGTGTTAAGGTGTGTATCCCAGATTTTCTCCTTGGAGCATATTCTGTGGTATCTGATTGGCTGGCTGTAGATAACAGATTTCTTGGTGTGTTTAGGTGGTTACTGGATTTGTGAAGGTAAGTGTGGTGATGTCTGGCTTTCTTCTCTATAGTTGTGGTTTCCCTGTTTTGTCCTATAACTGCAGTGGTTAACGGGCCACTTCATCTTAAATGGTCTCTTACAATATGTGTTAACTACTTATGCTAAACAATTTGTTCTAGCTTGTATTTAGCTGTGACACTGTGAATACCTTTCCTAGCCCTAAGCTTGAAAGCTTGTCTTTCACCAGCGGAAGTTGGTCCAATAAAACAGTGACTCTCAATATTTCCAGACTATTGTTCCCCTTTCAGGAGTTTGATTTGTCTTGCATTCCCCCAAGTTACACCTCACTTAAAAAGTACTTGCTTACAAAATCAGACTTAAAAATACAGAAGTGTCACAGCATACTATTATTGAAAAATTGCTTATTTTGTCATTTTTTACCATGTAATTATAAAATCAACTGGAATATAAATATTGTACTGTACTAACATTCAGTGTATAGAATACAGAGCAGTATAAACAAGTTATTGCCTGTATGAACTTTTAGTTTGTACTGACTTCACTAGTGCTTTTTATGTAGCCTGTTGTAAAACTAATAAAAAAATAATCTAGATCAGTTGATGTAATAAACACTGGGTCATTATAAAACCTAATTTCCTCCATACTAATTTTCCCCTACTGTTACTCACACCTTCTTGTCAACTTTTTGAAATGGGCCACTCTCATTACCACTTCAAAAGTGATTTTTCCTCCCTTGGTATCCTACTGTTAATTGAATTGTCTCGTTAGACTGACCTCCCACTTGGTAAGGCAACTCCCATCTTTTCATGTGCTGTGTATTTATACCTGCTACTGTATTTTCCACTCCATGCATCTGATGAAGTAGGTTATAGCCCACAAAAGCTTATGCCCAAATACATTTGTTAGTCTCTAAGGTGCCACAAGGACTCCTCGTTGTTTTTGCTGATACAGACTGACACTGCTACCACTCTGAACCCTAGGGGTACGTGTACCCCTGGTTGAAAACACTGCAATAAAAGATATCAGAGGGATAGCTGTGTTAGTCTGGATCTCTAAAAAGCGACAAAGAGTCCTGTGGCACCTTATAGACTAACAGATGTATTGGAGCATAAGCTTTCTTGGGTGAATACCCGCTTCATCAGATGCATGCAGTGGAAAATACAGTGACAGGTATAAATACACAGCACATGAAAAAGTGGGAGTTGCCTTACCAAATGGGAGGTCAGTCTAACGAGACAATTCAATTAGCATATGACTAAGTGGATATTCGCCCACGAAAGCTTATGCTCCAATACGGCTGTTAGTCTATAAGGTGCCACAGGACTCTTTGTCGCTTTTTCAAATAGAAGATATTACTTCATTCACTTTGTCTCTAATATTCTGGAACAAACACGGCTATAACACTGCAAATTTCTTTTGAATAGGGACTTAAGTGACATTTATTTCTTTCATTATTCAAATAACAATACCTCTCTCTATCTTTAGATATTTGAAAGACAGCTTAAAGCTATTCTGAATATATTATAGATTGTCATCCACAGGTTAGCTGCATTACTTTGTGTATTTGGGGGGGCGGTGTTCTTTGTTTCCTTTTTTGTAAGGATACACAGCTTGTTGATATTTTGCCATGTTCCATTCAAGCACATTAGAGCAAAATATTTGCCTAATCCAGTCATTATTTGAATCTGTTTACACAGCTATCCCAAGACAGGAGCACAGATAAAACATCTGCACCTGGAAACATCTGAACTGTTTGGGGTTTTTTTGTAAAAAAATTTTTTTGAGTGAGTGGGCAGAAATATATCTTCATTTAATGGTAAATTTGATGTTTTTTCTTAAAACCCCAGCTCCTGGAATCAAGAGATTTCAGGAGAATCTCAACCTTTATTTAAAAAAAATAAACAGTTTCTAGCTTCAATAGTGGTATAGAAGAGCTTTAAAACCTGAAGCAAACCCATCCTAATGACTCGTAAACCAAAGCAAATAAAAAGAATCCAACATTTAATGTTTAAAAAATCATGTTTTTTTTTTAAACACTAGGGGTTGGCAGTACTCATAACCTATTTTGTCATCTCTTTAGTTAGAATTAAATATAATTTCTTGGGTAATAATTTTTGAAGCAAAATAATGATGTTGGTCTCAAAATATTCGACTTTGTATGTTAGTTCTTAAATGTGCCATGCAGTCTTTTAGTCATTGAAGCTGAAAAATAAAGTCTGTCCAATTTTTCCTGTGAGACATAATAAATGAAAGAAGAGTGTGACAAATATGCAGTAGTTCTATTTTTAATATGTGTTCTGTGTACTAGAAGATGGATTGTAGCTGTGTTTGGGCACAGTTGTAACTCAACACCATGCTGCTGGTATATATTTAGTAGTTATACTATTTGGATCTAACTGTAGCCCTGTGCTGGAGTTCAGTGTATTTATTTATTTGTGTAGTGTACACTATATATTCACAGAGTTATAGAAATTAGAGAAGGAAAAGACCTGTCAATTTTGTCAGTCTATTGTTTTGCTTGTGTATTATTTTATTAGGCACCTAAAAAAGTGGCTTGATTTTTCAAAGGTGTTGAGCTACAATAGCTTCTGTTGACTTAAGAGAGATTTGTGGGTGCTTAGTAATTCTGAAGCCAATCAATCAGGCTAGCCAGGCACTGAAGGCAATGACACCATAAAGCATCCCAGGAGCATACTCCATTGCAAAATGTTTACAGATAACAACTGAACTGATGAATGGTGCCACTTCCGATTAAAAGTCTGCAATGTAAAATCAATAAAGTAATTTTCTTTATTTCTCATGATCCCTAGCTGAATTAAAGTAAAGTACTTTTTAGGCTACATGTCTGATTAGCTCCACCAGGGACGTGCATTATTTACCATGTAAGAGCTCCCTTATTGACTACTCTATAGTTATGCATGTCTTTTGATGATTACAGACTGAATTACTGTAATATGCTTTCCTTGAGGCTACATTTCATCACTTGTACAAATTTCATTTAATCACTGGTACAAAATGTGGCCATTCGTGACTTTACAGGCTTGATCCTGCTCGCATTGAAATGAATGGGTGCTAACAACTCCTAGATTTGTGTCTAGTGACAAGATGTTCTCAGCTACAGGATAGAGGAAGACCTTGTAGTGGTGCTTCTGAGCCATGCTATCATGAAAGACTGAAGTGCAGCTCCCAGTTAAAGTGTTTGACAGATTCCGTTATGAAAATTGTATTTCTTAGGGCCAGATAATGATAGGTTGGTGGGAAAGTAGTTGACTTTTTTAAATATAGACACATGCACTCCACAAACTAAAGTCAGGCTTGATCTACACTAGGAATTTACATCAGTATAACTTAAGTTGTGTGAGCAACTTAATGTAGTTATACTGACCTAACCTCCCACTGTAGACAGCATTATGTTGATGGAAGGGCTTCTCCTGTCAACATAGCTGCCACCTCTCAGAGAGGTGGATTACCTATGCCGATGGGAGGAGTTCTCCTGTCGGCATAGGCAGTGTCTTCAGTAAGAGCTACAGTGGTGCAGCTGCGCCATTGCAGTGCTGTAAGTCTAGACAAGCCCTCCATCTCTGATCTTGGCTTGAGCTCATAGTTGTCTCTGAAAGATGTGGAAAGGAAAGAGTAATGTGGTGGGAGGAACAGAAGAACATCTAGCATCTTTCCCTCAACACATACTGATGTTAACTGTAACTGACTGGTATGTTCTATGTATTTACAGAAATGTATGGGTAATCCATTTAGGGGAATAATGTTACAACTCTTTATAATACTATCTTTTATTATTGTCTCCATTAAAGGAGACTACCTTATTAACTCATTCCATTGTACTACTTTTTGAGGACTTATGAATCTTTTCATTGTAACTATCATAATTTTTCTATTTGTTCAAAATGCTTATTTTAGAATATCTTGGACTGGTTGAATGTAACTTTTAGTGTTATAGTAGGTTTGATGTAGTGCAAGTATGACCAGTGTCATCAGAATATATTTTCCAGGAAAATAATTTATAATATTCTAAAATTTTCTCTTAATTTAAAGCACTAGAAAAAATTATTAACTTAAAAATGTAGTAGCATATTAGTTTTTTTAATTGCTATATAGATAACGTTAGGATTTACTCTCTTTTTTAAAAGAAATTTTAAAACAAAAGTGGAAAATAGGTAAGTGAAAAGATTACTTAGATTAGTTACACAGAAATTTATTAAAGCATTTTATACTGCCACCTATCTTTGTAATAACTGAAAGCTTTCCACATAACATCAAATAGCAACACTGAAGTCTCTAGTGGAATTCATGGGAGAAATGTCACACACGTTCTTGTGATCAAAACAAAACTCTCATTGGGGCATGGCTGTCATGTTTAAAATATTTCATTAATTTCCTTGTTTGTTTGTTTGTTTTGGTAGGGGCTTATAGTTAGAAGGCGTGTCAAGTGATGTGAGTGTTGTTCTTGTGATGGAAAGGCTTTTCTAAAGAGGCAAGTTCTTCTTTGCTCATATCCATTCCATGTTAGATGTGCATGCACCGTTGCCGGAGATTTTTCCCTTAGTGATATTCAATGGCCCAGCTCTAGCGTCCTCTGGAGGTGCACACTCATGTGCCGGTATAAGGGGCACTGCTGGGCACACATGCTCTGAGTTCCTTCTTGCCTTGGCAAGGTTTTCATCCCAGTGGTTTTTGAATTCTAACTCTTTGTTCTTCCTTACCATAGTTTAGTGTATATAGCTTCTGTAATTAGTATTAGTGTGCATGATTAGTATAAATAGATAGTTTCTGTTGTCGAGGGACTCCTCCACCCCAGGGGCTGGACATGCCCCAGTTCCGGGGCTTCAAATCTTATGCCTCCTGTGGCAAACCCTTGCCTGTGAGTGACCTGCATTCCAGCTGTTTGAAGTGCCTGGGGGAAACTCATGTGAAGGACAAGTGCCAGATCTGTTGGGACTTCAGACCCTGGACTAAAAAAGACAGAGACATTAGGCTGAACCATCCAACTCAAGCCTAGGCGGTCAGGTAGACTTGAGCTCTGGTTGCTAGCCAGTGTCCCCACCAGAGCCTCAGTATCCACACAGCTATTTTTAACATGCTAGTTCAAGTCGTGCTAGCATGAATCTGTGTACCCAGGTTGGGAGGCTCACTCCCAGTTGCAGTGTAGACGTACCCTTGATGACCTGGAAAGTGAGAGACTGGAACTGAAGATCAAACTCCATTTTCCATCACTGGGGTTGGTGAGAGAGCATTGCTTTTCCAGCCAAATATTTGATTGTTTTGATTGCAATTTGTGAGAACAGCTCACCCTCAAACTGTTTTGAAGTACTGTGTAGATTATTTTACAAATTAATTCATTTTAATATTTTATACAAACATGTAGTAACCTTCTTTTTTTAACTTATTGAGACTATGATCAAGTCCTAAACAATTAGTCCATTGGCCTCAAGGTAGGCCAACGCTGCATGCTTTTGCTACACCACATGACTAAAATTCATACGGAAGACGTATATCACAAAACAAAATATGATTGCCTTGTTTGTTGTATTTGACTCATTGTATGTGATTTGATTCTAATTTGACAGGTTAGGAGTAACTCAGTGAAATGATCAGTTACGTAGTATGGTATTGCTAAACTAAAGCATTCAAAAATCAGGAATCAGGCCCCAAACAATCACCACATTGGCCTAAAAATCTTGATTAAAAAATACATTTTAGGTTATTTGGCTTTTAGGCTTTTGATCCCTTAGCAGGGTGGATTGATTTTAATCATGATTAAAATCAGCAAGTAGGAAACCTTGATTTAAATAATAGATTTTTAAATGTGTTTTGTGTTTGTATTTTTCAGTTATTTTCCTAAAGCCAGGTTGATTTTCATTGCTTGGTAACCATTAAAACATGTTGATTTGCAACTAAATATAGCCTTTACATTAAATGTAGTAATTATTTTTGCTAACCAGGAGGTTACATCATATCTAAGGCTAAGATTTTATCATGGTTATTTTTAATAAAGTTATGAACAGGTCACGGGCAATAAACAAAAATTCACAGAGTCCGTGACCTGTCCATGACTTTACTAAAAATAACCGGGGGGCAGGGCAGGGTAGGGGCGAGGAATGGAGTCCCATGGGGGGATGGGGAGATTGACAGGCCATGTCCTGATGCCATGGGGGGGCACAGCCCTGACTTCAGTGGCTGCAGTGAGGGGAACAGCCATGAGGGGCACACAGCTCCCACTCCAGAGCTGGCCTAGCTGCGGGACAGAGGTGTGCGGCCCCGATTGCAGCCCCCACCAAGCCCCAGCCACAGCAGGGGCTGGGGTGGGGGAAGAAGGGGCACATAGCCCTGGGAAACCGCAAGGGGTACACAGCTCCGGCTGCAGCCCCTGCCAAGCCTGGGGTGCTGCACGGTCTGACTTTTTTAACCCTTCGCAGCAAATATGCACCACTCAGGGCCGGCTCCAGGCACCAGCTAAGGAAGCAGGTGCTTGGGGCGGCATTCCGGTTGCTACTGGGCGGCACGTCCGGTTCGGGCGGCAGGTCCTCAGTCCCTGTCGGAATGAAGAACCTGCTGCTGAATTGCCGCCGAAGAGTGGAGTGGCACAATTGCATTGCCGCACCTTTTTTTTTTTTTTTTTTGCCTGGAATCAGCCCTGGCACCACTTGATGTTATTTTTGTATTTAATTTAAATGATGTACTACATTGTTAAGAGCGACAAAGAGTCCTGTGGCACCTTACAGACAAACAGATGTATTGGACCATAAGCTTTCATGGGTAAATACTCACTTCATCACCCACAAAAGCTTATGCTCCGATACGTCTGTTGGTCTATAGGTGCCACAGGACTCTTTCGCTTTTTACAGATCCAGACTAACATGGCTACCCCTCTGATACTAGGTTGTTAAACTTAGGTCTTAATGTAGATTGTCAATTTCAAATTTTTTTGAAATAGGTTTATTTAAAAAAACCCAACAAACCTGTGTTTAATTTAAGTTTTTTAAAAATCTGATTTTTCTTTTAAATTGATGTTTATCCATCCTGTCATTTAGCATATACTCAGGTCACATTTTCAATCTTATTTTTCTACAGCCATGGGGAGTAGAATCTTACTTAAAAAAAAAAAAAGCTGAGATTCTCATGAAATAACATGACTCCAAGAGCCGGGGATTTAAGAAAAGCACCAAATATTGTGAGATTTGCAACACAATCATGAGAATTGGCACTACGGTTGGTGGTCAGAATCAGATTTAAGGTATATAATTATAAGTACTAGTTATGCATGGGGATAACAACTATACAGAAAACTAGTGCCTTAGCTGCAGTTATTATCATTACTTGTAATTATCACCTGTGCTACATCTCTCACAAAACTCAAGGTAATGGGAAGGCAGGAACCAGGAGCTGGCATGGCTGGAGCATTGTGCTCTGGCAATGTCCAGTTGGCAGGTTGTCCTTTTGGAATTGTTGAAGCCAGGATGTAGTCTCTGCATTTCAGGTATTGCCAGACTTGTTTCATTAAGGGAATTTCAATACTTTTTGCTAAAAAGAGAGGCCATAATAGGTCAAAAAATTAGTGAGATTATCAGCATCAAACAGTGGTTTATTGAGAATAGATGTTAACAGTTGCTTCTGTAAGAGATACATCACCTCTTCCTGTTCTGAAAAGAGATTTGACAGTTTCCTCCAATGGACTTAATGCCCCGTCATTCATTTGCACTAGCTATGGAGGACATGGATCCAAATTGCAAATAATAAATTTTTATCCCTGAAGTAAATGAAAATTCCCCAGAGTGCAGAATAGTTGAATCCACAGCTCCATCCAAAGTCTTGCACACCATAGACCTACTCAATTATGTCTTGTCCTCAAGTGGGAGAATTATTGAAGGTCCTATGGTACCAGCGTGACTACCCTGCTTGTTTTCAGACTAGCATAGGCCGCATTTGGCTGGTAGGGTAAATGCTGCACATCTGTGGGCTATTTTGCAGTGGCAATTTCTCTTCCTTTACTACTTTCCTCTTTCTTAGAAATATAGAAACTTGATGTGAAAGCTCTTGATTTTATTTTAGATTCCACTAATAGTGCCATGAATCATAACACAGTCACATAAAGATTTATAGGGTAAGCCAGTTCCCACTCAGGTCACTTATAATTTCATGAAATTATATGTTGCTGTAGGATGTGTTTAGGGTGGAGAATTAAACTCCATCATTTAAACTTGTATATTAATGTATTCCATGCAGCGTCATACAGTAACTTCAAATTCTTTTCTTCATCAAAGGCAATGTTCTCCTTCTTGTTTCAGTTGTCCCAGTTCTTTATCTCTGGCCTATCCAGTCTCTAAGATGTGCTGGTATGGAACTGTAATATAACAAACTGTACATACAATGCTCTATAATAACACAAAGACCTAATTAGAGCTAAAGTATTGTACAATTTATTAATAGTGATGAATTACCTTAATGCAATATAAACTATATGTGTACATACAATAGTTGTCACAATGAAGAAAAGTTTTAAAATGTATTTCCACTCTCCTTTTAAGAAAGAGCTGAAATCCACTCTGAAATTTTCTAGTCACAGAAATCATTTTCAGAAAGAAAAACTATTTCCCTCTCTAACCATAATATAACGGGGCAGCTAAAAATATCTTTTATACTTCAGAAGAAATGAGAAAGCACGGATGTGTCGGGGTGGATTCTTTGAACGTAATGAAGGTGATTGCTGCTGCTCGAGAAACAAACGCCATCTGAGTAGCATTGCTTCTAAAATAGAACATTTTGGTGTGTCTGCTGTCATTTTAATTAAGTGACCCTCCCCTCCCCACACAGTGAATACACTGTGTATATCTTTTTGTAGTATGTTTTGAAAATCTTTCAGCGGAACTGTAAATGTGCAATTTTATATCCTCTGTATCAAGTTCGGTTAAGGAAACATAGGTCAGGCAGTACTTCGAATCTTTGAGAACTTTATTATTAACAGTTATTAGATAACCTTTATGAGGTGCCTTTGTGGGTTTTTTTGTATGAGAGGGTCTCTAAGATACAGTCCGCCCTCTTTAATAGACCCTGACAATGTCACCATTAATTTACCAGTGTCAGGAACTCAGCTGCCTCTGGGCTTGGTCGTCTAGCAATCCAATGAGCTTGGGTGAGCCAAGTAAACCTTCACTAAGTGACGCAGAAAAGCCAACAGCTTACGACCTGTAGCAGCAGCAGCACTGTGACTGCTCAGTGCATTCCATGCCCACAGCTCTGCCAAACCTGCTTCCTGTCTGGCCCTTGTTTTGACCTTTGCCTGCTCTGCTCCAGCCAGAGTACCTGCCTGCCTCTGACTGCCCCCACGATTCTAACTCCTGGCTCTGACCACTGTCTTGTCTTCTGACCATGCCTCTTGTTCTGCCCTCTGACTCTGCTCCGATCACTAGGTTGCACCGCCCACAGCGTAGTGTGTGACGGTGGGAACTCTTGCTCCAGGTCTTGAAGCACACGCCTATGATACAGGAGGCTGAACCTAAGTTTGAACAGAGAGACCATGGTAGCACATTTGGTGGACAAACTGTTCTGCCATGGAGGATATGAGCCAGATAAGAACTGCAGATGCATTTGATCTCTACTTGTATATCATCATGTCACTAGAACTGTGAGATGTCCCTCTGGATCTCAGGACAGCTGTAAGTAAGGTAATCCTTGCTTTTTTTTGCAACAATGCTAGATCTTCAATTCAAGTGCAAGGTCCTTTGTCACTCTAAGGAGATCTGCAGGGTTATGAATTTTAGCATTACTGTAGGGTGGGATGTGGCAGTTGGGGTGAGTGTACTTTTGGAGGTGCTGGGGTAACCATCAGCAAAGTTTAGTGAGCCACCCACAAAGCTACATGCAGCAAAAAGATGACTGTGCCCTTGTCAGTAATGGGATAACAAAATTCATTAAAAGCCAGTATAGGTGACCATTGACACTCATTGGTATCAGTAGCAGCAACACCAGTCACTTGGCAAGAGCCTCTGGGCTTCCCTCCTTCCTCAACAAAGGAAGAGAACTGAGATTTAACCACATCATGTTGGGTATTTGTTGCTGCCATGTTTTGCCCCCAACCTTTTACTACTAGTTCTGTGACCCACTAGACTCAAAAGCCACACTTCTGTCCTGAATTAACACAGCTAGTGCATAAATAAAGCTTTCCTTTCCATTCCCAGTCCCTCAGTGTACCCTTGGAGAGGATGCTTAGAGTGCTCCAGGGAATGGGATGTCTCCTAGCTGTTCTAGTCTGGATCCTAACCATGTCAAGAAGCCAGTCCTGAAGTTTCTTTCTGTTTCACCATTAGTAACTCTGCTTTCAGTTTCCTCCTTGGCTCCCACTCTTCTTCTATATTGTGCCCATTCAGTTCCAGGGGCTCTTTGTATTTCTCTGTCATGGCTGCCATGAGATCATCTGAAGTCAAGGGACCAACACTAAAAACAATTATTTTAAAAAGGAGTGGGGTGGGGAAATCCTGTTCTCCTTTCTGCCTTTTCTTCTGATGCTGCTGTCACTGTCCTGTTAATTTTGTTCTCCTTAGTAATTCTCCTTTATTCTCTCTTCTCCTACACAAAAAAGTCATTAACTTAGAGTTAAGGTTCCCAAGTGTATTTTTTCACACCAGTGCAAACACTAAAAGAGCAAAGGAATTGAAGTAATGCGAGATTCATGCTCAGTGCCGTACCATCAGGATGCTCAGCTATACTTCTACTCTAGTATGCACCTTTAAAACCAAATGAAAAAGATGGGGTAATGTTTTCAGTTGGCAGGATGAAGAAGAATTTCAAATGAAATGACAACCAGGAAATGCAGAAATAACGCAGAAAATATTTGCATATGATTCTGATCTTGCACCAGTTCTACACCAGTTCAACTTTTGATCAGAACCTAATGTCCCATTATACTACTAGAGTGGCAGAAAAGGACCTTAAACCTGCCCAAATGGACAGTTAAGGATCCCATGCCTAAGCTGTGCTGATTGAGTCCATAGCTATCAGTGAAATAACTCCTGATTTTCACCAGTCTAAGTGAGATGAGAATCAGGCCCTTTAACTTTCTGTGGTATTCTGTGGTATTGGTGCTCTATGTTTAAAGCACCCAATTGGAGAGAACCAGGAATACTTGTGCATAGTAGAACCCAACTCTGAATCTCTTTACTCTTTTGTTAAGCTAGCTTGTGTTATTATTAGGGCCCTACCAAATTCACAGTCCATTTTGGTCAATTTCACGGTTCTAGGACTTTAAAAATGGTAAATTTCATGATTTCAGCTATTTAAATATGAAATTTCATGGTGGTGTAATTGTAAGGATACTGACCCAAAAAGGAGTTGGGGGTGGTGGTCTGCAAGGTTATTGTAGAGGTGTTGCGATACTGCTACTCTTACTTCTGTGCTGCTGCTGGTGGCAGCACTGCCTTCAGCACTCTCACACTGGAGAGTGAAGGCAGAGCCGCTATCAGCAGCAGCACAGAAGTAAGGGTAGCATGGTATGGTGTGCCGCCCAGCTCTGAAATCAGCATAGAAGTAAGGGCAGCAATAGTGTGACCAACCTTGTGACCTCCCTGCGACTCCCTTTTGGGTCAGGACCCCCAGTTTGAGAAATGCTGGTCTCCCCATGAAATCTATATAGTATAGGCTAAAAGTATATAAAAGACCAGATTTCACAGTCCGTGATGTGTTTTTCATTACTGTGAATTTGGTAGGGCCCTAGTTATTGTTTTTAACATGGCTTAATTGATTACATTTAACATATATAATTATGTGTTCAGTTTACTCGCTAGAAATCTCTTTGGAAAAGCAACCCTGTTTTTGGAGCTGGGAGAAAGAAGCTCTTTTAAATGATGTTTAAAAATATTGTGAAAATTTCTTTTCACACTGAACAAAAAAAACTTCTCTGCCTATTGAAAATAGTCATAATGAATATACAGGGATGAATAATGTCTGCCTGAAAGGCAGGTGTTTGCCTCTGCTTTTATTTTCAAATTATCAGTTTAATGGATTAAATTATGTTCTGCTGCTTCATACATCACCATCTAACATGCAGGCAAAGAAAATAAATTTCAGTTATTTGCTTGGTGATGCATTATGAATTTGAAAAATACAACTTTGTTTCAATAAATTATATTATGGTTCATCAACAATGCATATTGCTAAATGCAGTATCTATGTCCTACTTGCACACATTGTCTAAATTCTCTCATCAAGAAAGTGATTTTGATTTCACAGCATTATGTTTCCACAAAAACAATTTACACGGGCACAAAACCCACGTCTCGAGTTTTTAGACTTGTTTTTCTGAATGTTAGTATGCAGATCCATAATCAAATTCTCTAAATTTCCCTTCGTTATATACCACTTACATTTCTTAAATGTGGTGCTGAATTATTATAAGGAAAAAAATGTAGATTTTAATGTGTATTTAAAGCACGGTGTACTCTACATCTAGTCCTATTGGTTTCTATAGGTATGTCTGTACTGCAGCCGGGAGGTGTAATTCCCAGCTCGGGTAGATGTACACATGCTAGGTGTGCTCGAGCTGTGTGCTAAAAATAGCAGCATGGCCACAGTGGGATGGACAGCAGTTCAGGCGAGCCACCTGGAGTGCATACCTAAGATCTCAGATGGGATTATACTCTGATGGCCAGCCTGAGCTGCCACCCATGCCACTGCAGTCACACAGCTAGTTTTAGCTGACTAGCTCAAGCACAGCTAGTGTGTGTTCGTCTACCTGAGTTGGGAATTATGCCTCCCAGCTGCAGTACAGACATATAGCCTGTGACATTCTGATATTGAATTCTTCAGCAAACTGGGAACTCTGTGGAAGCTTTGAGAGGACCAGTGGAATTGGTGGGAAAGTACACCAAGATGTGGCTGAGAGGCACCCAGTCTGGTTTGGGTTGTGGGGACAGAGGATTCCTCTCCCTACAGCCCCCCATGATTTTTTGAAGGAAGTGAACAACTAAGGAATGATGAAAGGGGTTGGTCTCAGGAGGTGCCTCAGTGTCTTGGTACATGATTTGGGTCACTTGTGCATTAGTATGAATTGGCTACTGACCTGGTGGCTGGCTGGTGTGGTTTGCCAAAGCGGGCCCTTGAGATCTCTTGCTATAATGGAATAGGGGTAGGCAAATCGGACTTGTTTTCCCTCAGATACAGCATTCTCCTTTCTGGCAATAGTAGTAACTGATGATGATAACATTTTAGCCATTTGTTACTTTATTTACTGCGCGGTATGTGTCTGTCTCTTCCCAGACTGATGGGAAAACTTATTTTTAAATAGACCAAAATGCCATATTGAATGTATGGATTTTGTCTGTTGCCCAAATTTAATTCCATTTTTTTTAAATTTTAAATTCTGTAAAATAAGAATCAGCTTGGAAATGAGTTTTGGTTTTGTTTTTAGCTGTTTTCCCCCCCACCCCTTGTTACAGATGTTGCAGTAGTGGATATGAGTGATGTTTCCAGACAGCCATCACTCTTCTACCACCTTGGAGTGCGTGAAAGCTTTGACATGGCCAATAATGTTATACTCTACCATGATACCGATGCTGACACTGCGCTGTCACTTAAGGTAAGGTCTTCACTTCAAAATCCATTTTAATACAGATGTTGCAAGTGTAGAATCTCATCCTGCAAACACTTGTGCATCTTGGAAGCTTTACCCCTGTGCGTTGACTACTTAACAAAATGGGAGTATTTGTGTTTCTAAAATGACATGCAGGCATGTTTATAGGCCTATAATATGGTAATTGTTTTTCTTCAAACTGCTAGACATGGAAACAAGTGTGTAGTTCTGATTTTCATTAGCTCAGTCACAAGTAAGGTTTGTTTCTTTCTCTTGACTATTGTAAGTATGCTGTAAAAAGATTTTAGGATTTTTGTTTAATAATGACACATTTCATTTGATTTAGGCCCATATTTGAACATACTTTTATTATTAGTCAGCGTACTCATCTCCATTACTATAGGTTTGCTTTGTAGTTTCTAGAGCCTGAGTGGGTGAAACTGTATGCGCACACACACTCAAAAATTCATCTGCTGTTGCTGTGGGGTGAAGATAAGAAATATGTCATCACAAAAGCTTTTTATAAGCTTGTCATTTAATTTTATATTAGGGCAGGGATCGGCAGCCTTTCAGAAGCAGTGTGCCGAGTCTTTATTTATTCACTCTAATTTAAGGTTTTGCATGCCAGTAATACATTTTAACACTTTTAGACGGTCTCTTTCTATAAGTCTATAATATATAACTAAACTATTGTTGTATGTAAAGTAAAAAAGGCTTTTAAAATTTTAAGAAGCTTCATTTAAAATTAAATTAAAATGCAGAGCCCCCCCAGACTGGTGGCCAGGACCTGGGCAGTGTGAGTGCCACTGAAAGTCAGCTTGCATGCCGCCTTCAGCACCTGTGCCATAAGTTGCCTACCCCTGTATTAGGGCAATAAATGTTATTACACTGTAAGCACTCTGGCTAGCCATGGGCAGACTGCCCTGGACACAAATCATAACTCACGGGTACGTCTGTCCGTTTTAGCAGAATAGAGGCAGACATCCTCTTCTGTGCAGCAGATTATCCCTACCTTCATATTCCGACCTTCACATCCTGTAGTCTCTTTGCTGTCCCCACTGCTAAAACCTTTGTCGCAGAGTCATAGAGTTTAAGACCAGAAGAGACGACTAGACCATCTACTCTGACTTTCTGTATGTCATGGGCCACCAACCCCACCCAGCATGCACACATTAAACCCAACAATGGAAATGAGACCAAAGTAAATGAGATCGAAAGAAGACTGGACTAATATTTGCCACAGGCAGAGAATTGGAGGGTCCAAGTTGCACTTGTGCTCAAGGCTGTGGTAATGGCAGGGAAACGATTACTTGAGAGCGATTCAGATAATCCTGGCCAGTGACGTGCATCCATGTGCTGCAGAACAATGAGGAAAAACCCAATATCACTGCAAATCTGATCGGGGAAATTCCTTCTGAATCCACATATGGTGATCAGTTAGGCCCTGAGCATGCCAGCAAGAACAACCAGCCAGCCAAGCATCTGAGAAAGAGAATGCTCGATGCCATATCAGAGCCCTGGCCCTCCGTCCCCAGTGTCCCATCTCCAGCCTTCGCCATCCCTCATGATTCAGAGGAAGGAGATTTAAAAAAATCTCCCAGAATACATTGGAGTGGGAAGGGAAATCCCTTCCTGACCCTTACCAGTGGTTGGCTGAAACCCTGAAGCATGGACATTAGAAACATAAGACACAAACTACAGTGAGCCCCAGCGCTGTTGAGCCCTGCCCCCCACCATCACAAGCAACCTCCATTTTACAATTGCACTCATGAATTTGCCCAGCTCTCTCTGAAAACTAATTAAGTTGTTTGCCCTGACAACTCCTATTGGGAGACTGTCCCAGAACCTTACCCATCGCATGGTTAGAAACCGTCTGCTAATTTCCAGCCTGAATTTTTTCATGGCCAGTTTATATCTATTCTTGTTCCAACATTGTCCTTTTTATCTTAAATGGCTCTTTGTTCTCCCTGATATTTACCCCCCTATAGATACTTCTGTATCTACAGAGAGCATTCATAACCCCCTCTCAACCTTTTTTTTTTTGAGAGACTAAACAAACCAAGCTCTTCCAGTGTCCTGTGATAAGATAGGCCCTCCATTCTCCTGATCTTCCTAATAGCTTTTCTCTGCACCTGTTCTAGTTTAAACTCAACTTTCTTGAATTGTGGTATGTAAATCAGCTTCTGTAACAGATGACTGGAGGCTAGCTAATGTGACTCCAATTTTTTAAAAAGACTCCAGAGGCAATCCTGGAAATTACAGGCTAGTATGCCTAACTTCAGTACCAGGAAAATTTCTTGAAACTACTATAAAGAACATTACCGGACACAAATGAATACACTTTGTTGAGGAAGAGTCAGCATGGCTTTTGTAAAGGGAAATCATGTCTCACCAATCTGTTAGAATTCTTTGAGGATCAACAAACGTGGACAAAGGTGATCTAGTGAATATAGTGTTCTGGGATTTTCAGAAAGCCTTTAACAAGGTCTCTCACCAAAGGCTCTTAAGCAAAGTAAGGGATAAAAGGGAAGGTTCTCTCATGAATCTGTAACTGATTAAAAGACAGGAAACAAGAGGTAGGAAGAGGTCAGTTTTCAGAATGGAGAGATAAATAGCAGTGTCCCCAGGGTCTGTACTGGGACTAGTGCTGTTCAACATATTCATAAATTATCTGGAAAAATGGGTAAACAGTGAGGTGGCAAAATTTGCAGATGATACAAAACTACTCAAGATAGTGAAGTCCAAAGCAGACTGAAAAGAGTTACAAAGGGATCTCACAAAACTGGATGACTGGGCAACAAAATGGCAGATGAAATTAAGTGTTGATAAATGCAAAGTAATGCACATTGGAAAAATTAATCCCAACTATACAAATAAAATGATGGGACTAAAGTAGCTATTACCACACAAGAAAGAGATCTTGGAGTCATTGTGGAGTTCTCTGAAATCATCCATTCTATGTGCAGAGGCAGTCAAAAAGCTAACAATGTTAGGAATCATTAGGAAAAGGATAGATAATAAGACAGAAAATATCATAAATCCATGGCATGCCCACATCTTGAATACTGCATGCAGTTCTGGTCACTCCATCTCAAATAAGTTATATTAGAAAAGATACAGAGTAGGGCAACCAAAATGATTAGAGGTATGGAACGGCTGCCATAGGAGGAGAGATCAATAAGACTGGGACTCGTCAGCTTGGAAAAGAGATGACTAAGGAGGGGATATGATAGAGGTCTATAAAATCATGACTGGTGAGGAGACAGTAAATAAGGAAGTGTTTACTCCTTCACATAACACAGAAACCTAATTAAATTAATAGGCAGCAGGTTTAAAACAAAGAAAAGGATGTATTGCTTCACACAACACTGTCAACCTGTCTCATTGCTAGGGAATGTTGTGAAGGACAAAAATATAACTGGGTTCAAAAAAGACATAGGCCAGGTCTGCACTACATACATACTTCAGGATAACTACGTTACTCACAGGTGTGAAAATCCATATCCCGAGCAATGTAGTTCTACCAACTTTAATCCCTGATGTAGACAGAGCCAACATAGCTACCGCCTCTTGTGGAGATGGAGTTATTAAGCCAGCGTGAAAGCTCTCTCCCATTGGCTTAGAGTGTCTTCACCAGCAGCACTGCAGCAGTGCAGCTGCACTGATGCAAGTTTGTAGTGTAGACCTGCCCTCAGATAAGTTCATGGAGGGCAGGTCCATCAATGGCTGTTAGCCAAGATGATCAGGGATGCAACCCCATGCTCTGGGGGTCCGAAGTCTCTAACTGCCAGAAGCTGAGACTGGATGACAGGGGATGGTTCTCTTAATAATTGCCCTGTTCTCCTCATTCTCTCTGAAGCATTTGGCATTGGCCACTGTCAGAAGACAGGATCATGGCCTTAGATGGACCATTGGACTGACCCATTATGGCTTCTTATGGTGACCAGAATTGTATACAATACTCCAGATCATGTCTTATCAATGCCTTGTATGATGCCTTTTACTTCCATGCCTTGGTCTTCTCCTGTCTTGATTATTATAACCTCCTCTTCACCTGCTCTGCTTTTCACTTTTTCCCACTCCACTGCTGTGCAAAAAGCCATTGCTAAATTCTGCTTATTGTCATAACATTCTAACCGTGTTGAGCACCGAACATGAGGTTCTTCATTATTTTTGTCTCTTTTCAAATCAAATTCTGTCTCATTGTCCTCTTCTCCTCCTAACTCAGACTCAGAACCTTTCCCAGTCCTTCTTTCATCTTTTTTTCTACACTCTCAAGCCATCTTGTATTCTCCTTCCACTTGTCCATTGAGCATGCTTTTCCTTTCCTTACGGTCTCTCCTTGAAAACAACTTCCTTTAGAGAGCCTTCCTTGGTTCTCCTCCTCCCTCATTTGAAATGATATGCTATTTCTTGTGTATCTTAGGCCTGGTCTACACTGGGGGCGGGTCGATCTAAGTTACGCAACTTAGTCGACGTACTTAGATTGACTTACTGTGGTTGTGGTATCTTCTTAGTCGACAGCTGCCACTCCCCCGTCGACTCTGCCTGCGTCTCTCCCGGCGGTGGAGTACAGGAGTTGATGGGAGAGTGCTCGGGGGTCGATTTATTGCATCTAGACTAGAAGCGATAAATCGATACCTGCTGGATCGATCGCTGCCCGCCGATCCGGCGGGTAGTGTCAACATACCCTTAGTTTGTACCTTTACTGAGGCAGGAAATATGACTTACTCAGTCTGTAAAGCAACATGCACACTGATAGGGCTATGCAAATTATTTTTATTGAAAATAATAATCCAGACAAATGTTCCTAAACTTTTCCTTGATCTTTGTTTTCCAGGACATGGTATCTCAGAAAAACACAGTAAGTATTAAATCCTGATTTTTTTTAACATAATGTGAAGATGCCACAAATGATTTAATTTGAAGTGACTAACATGAAAAATACTCCTCAATATTGCATAAGTGGGTTTGCCAAGTCATGCAGTAGTTGCTATAATGTAATCAAGAAGGCTACTTTGTTTAGATGCAGGGTAAATTACTGTAAATCATGCTGACTTCCTCTCCAAAGCATGTTGTTGGTGACATTTTCAGAAATTAGTTTGTCTTTGTGACTGTTGGGAAGATGTACAAAATAGATTTTATTTGACTACATGACCCTGGAGGTCTGGTGAAAAATCTTGAGAGAGATTTTAACTATTATTATATATTGTAGATGGACAACCAAGACTGCACATTTAAGAAGTTTTGTGGGGGGTGCACGCTAGGGTGCATTTTAAATTCCAGGAAACACAGAGAGAGATTCATGGTTCTGACAAAAGACTTGTGGGTGCAAAAGCTTGGTTCTCAAAACAAAGTTATTAGTATTACATTTTCTTAATATCAACTAAAACTAAACAGACCAGGAAACCAGTCCAGTATAAAACATATTTTTGGATGTTTTATTTCTATTATATATATATATATATATATATATATATATATATATATATATATATATACACACACACTCATATTAAAGGATGATTTAGCTCCTTCAGCAGTTACATAGCTTATTATATTTCAGATCATTAAAAGTGGCCATTCCCAATTTAATACTGTACTTTCTAAAGTTGAGAACTGACTTAATTTGTACAAAGCTGAAACCTTGCTTTATCACTTTTTGTTTCCATTTGCACATACACCTAAAACTTGTATTCTATTTTGCATCTACAGAGCAAGAATAAAGACATGAACTTGTTATTTTGTTGTTTGAAAACAAGCAGTTTTAAAACTTTAATTGGAGTTACAGGTTAAATTTGGTAACTTTAACACACTGTGTAGATAAAAAGGCTGCTGTGTAGACCAATATATGGCTAGATTAGACTAAGTAAACATGAGTAAGGGATGTAAGGCCCTCAACCCATTTGCTTGGCCTGCCTGGTAAGGCCCATTTTAGCTCCAGATGTGGTATGGAGTATGCCCACCACTATCTCTGAATATGCTCCCTGCAAACAAGAGTAAGGGGTATGGGTGGTGGAACCTTGCTTCTGAACCCCACCTACCCTCTAGCTGGTCTAAGTAGCTGGCTAGGCGCTAGGAGGAGAAATAAACTGACTTCTTCCAGAGCTACACTCTCTGCATCCCTACCAAAAGCAAGAGAGGAGCAGAGGAAATGTGATTGAGTCACAGTTTCTTCTAGGGGTTGCTCTTGGGATGAAGCAGTTATGTGCTGCCCCTTCATTTAGGACTGATCACAAAAGCACCATCCAGCCTGTAGTAACTCCTGACACCTTTTACTAAAGTGTTTACTGGCATTTTTTTTTTTTTTTTTTGGTAAAATGCCATCAGAGAGAGTTACTAGTTTTAAGTTCCAAGCATGTATTCTTGACTACTTTTTTTGGGGGGCGGGGGGGGGGCAGGGAATATGGCTTGGTTGAAATTTGATGATAGATTATATTTAAATTTATATCCTTAATTTGTTATCTCTGATCAGTTTTATCTGAGATTACTGTGGCAATGTTGTTAAATAACAAACTAATTACACTAATAGATCAAAGTTTTATAACTAAGCTGAAATTACGGTCTCTGTGCATAAACAAGAGTCTGTTTTTTTCCCCTTCCAGAAGTAACTGCATGCTGTAGACAAGACTGTGTTTTGTCACTGTTACAATATTCTACCAATGCTTCATTTGAAGCTTTTGGATAAGGAGGGTCACTTCACTTCTTGGATAATTACAGTGTCAGTGTAAATGTAAATCAGATGAAGTGAACTGCTAATTAACCCTTTAGGTTTAAATGGCAAATATTTACATTAGAATTAATGCTGAGGCGGGGGTGGGTGGGTTTTGGGTTGGGTTTTGTTTTCTGGTTTAATTGTTCTCCATTGGGGAAATCCCAACACAAATTGGCTGTGCTTTCTGTCCGGCAGTAGAGATAAGTAGGGGATAGACTACTTCCCATCCCTGCCCTGAGCCATGGAGAATCCGCAGAGCTGCTACTGCAGTCTTAAGGCAGTAGTGATGCCTGCGATCCCTTATGCTTTGTTGGGGGAAGAGAGCAACTGAAACTGTCCCTAGCTACATCATCCCTTTTTCCTGGCAGTGCAAAAGCAGTCCCCTGAGTGGTGTACACTAGGTGCAGAGCCACTGTGCAGAATCCTTGCCCTTAAGGACTTAATATTTTAGTGTTGCCCTTTATTCTGGAAATCTCAAATCCCATAAAAAGGGCAAAGAAAATCACAGTGTAGAACAGTAGTTGAAACACATAAATATGTAAACTAGATGTCAAATGTTTCCTTTGCAGTGATTGTTTCTTCATTCTAAATAAATAAGTAAACCTAGAAAAATGATTAATGTTTTCCCTTTAAGGAAAATGTAAATCATTATACTAATTCCACTTCAGGGAAAGAGGGAGTAGAGAGAAAGTTGAACGTAAACGGAGAATGCTACATTGCAAACAGTCCAGCAGTTCATTTGGGACTTGGTCTGGGTCCATAGCTGAAACGTGAAAACCACAGAGCAGCTCTGTAAGGCTGTGATATAAGATTGCAACATAGATTTAATAACTGATTTGAAAAGTGTAAGGGTGGGAAAACTGGGGGATGTAGTTTCCAACATCAGTAATGAAATATTTTGAGATTTGGATAAGAGTCTGTTCTATTTGACTTTGCCCAAAGCAAGCAATTAAAATTCTGTGCTGCTAATTTACTGCCCCACTGAGATGTTTAAAGCATGCAATCTACAATTCGGAGCTCAGTTCCCAAGACAGAATTGCCCTAGCGTGTAACTAAAGGTCAAAATTCTCTATGTCCCTTCCATTAGGTGGTTCTTTTTGTGTGGACCTGATTGTAGCCTTAAAGGCAGTCAGCTGCTTATTTCACTCAGAGATGGTGTAGCTCTGCTGTTTCTGTCAGTCGTTATTTATAAAATAAATCACAAATTTCCAGCCTTGTGGAACAGTCTCATCTTCATCTCTCTGTTACCATGAAGCAATGAAGGTTTGGGAGCTGGCTTGAGGATATATTCTTGGACTTGTAGAGAGTGTGTATGGGGATAATGTATTTTATCCTTAGAGGGAAAGGATAAACTTGTGTGTTTTATTAGGCTTCCTAACATCTCTTCTCCAAATCACAACTGGTGGATTGTAGGAGTGCAACTTCAGAAAAACATGAAAACCAGAGCTGGTCAAAACCTTGACTTTTCACAAAAAAAAATTTGTAACAAATTTGTCATTTTTTGGGGACGAAGAATCAAAAGTCAGAAAATTTCTACTAGATTTAATGAAAACTAAGGCACAGGATCTAGAAAACACAAGACATAGGAAGAAGTGGGATTAAGCCATTTTTAAAGATTTCTAGACTCAAAGGGCAGATGGACGGTGCTTTCCAGAATAGTTCTGGCCCTGACTGCCCATCCTTCATGATATATATAAATAAAATGTCAGGGTGGTTAAGCAATGGTACAAATTGCCTAGGGAGGTTGTGGAATCTCCATCACTATTGGTTTTAAAGACAGGTTAGACAAACACCTGTCATGAATGGTCTAGTTATTACTTAGTCCTTCCTTGAGTGTCGGGGACTGCACTACATGACTTGTTGAGGTCCCTTCCAGTTGTACATGTCTATGATTCTATGATAGTGGGACGCATTTGGTTTATTTGAATGTGGGTAGTGAGGGGTGGTGAGTTAGGTACAGCTCACCCTGGAAAGCAATCACAAAATCATAGATGTGCCCGACTGGAAGGGATCTTGAGAGGTCATCAAATCAAGCTCCCTGTGCTGAGGCAGGACTAAATAAGCCTATACCATCCCTGACAGGTGTTTGTCCAACTTGTTATTAAAAATCTCCAGTGATGGGGATTCCACAATCTCCTTTGGAAGCCTATGCCAGAGTTTAACTCCCCTTATAATTAGAAAGTTTTTCTTAATATCTAATCTAAATCTCTCTTCCTGCAGATTAAACCCATTATTTCTTGTTCTACCTTTAGTGGACATGGAGAACAATTGATCATTGTCCTCTTTATAACAGCCTTTAACATATTTGTGATTGGGTCCCTTCTCGGTCTTCTGTTCTCAAAACTAAACATGCCCAGTTTTTTTATCCTTTCCTCATAGGTCAGGTTTTCTAAACCTTCTATAATTTTTGTTTCTTTCTTCTGGACTCTTTTTCCAATTTGTCCACATCTTTCCTGAAGTGTGGTGCCCAGAATTGAACACAATTCTCCAATTCAGGCCTCACCATGTAGACAGGGACAATCACTTCCAGTCAGGGGTGAAAGTAACTTAAGGGACTTACTGGTACGCAGGGTGACCGGGGTCCTGAGCAAGGTTGTGGGGCGGCTCTAGGCCCCTGGAAGGGGCAGGGCTTTGGGCAGAAGGGGCAGGGCTGAGGCCAGGCTCTGGTGGCAATTTAAAGGGCCTGGGGCTCTGGTTGCTGGAGCAGTAGCGGAGGCTGGGAGCCCTGGGCCCTTTAAATCATTGCTGGAGCCCTGTGGCAGCGGCAGCAGCCGGGAGCTCCGGGGCTCTGGCGGCGATTTAAAGGGCCAGGGGCTCTGGCCATGGCCAGGAACCCCAGACGCTTTTAAATTGCCAGGCCCTGGGGAAGCTGCCCCTTTGCCGCCCCCCCTCCCCCATCAGTGGCCCTGCCAGTACGGTTGGTTTTGTACCAGCTCTTACCGGTGAATACATCCCAGAATGATATTAGCCTTTTTTGCAACTGCATCACATTAACTCACATTCAGTTTGTTATCCAATATAAACAACAGCTTATTTTCAATAGTACTACTGCTTAGCCAGTTATTTCCCATTTTATAGTTGTGTATTTGATTTTTTTTCCTTCCTAAGCTGTAGTACTTTGCACTTATCTTTATTAAATTTCATTTTGTTGATATCAGACCAATTCTCTAATTTGTGAAAGTCATTTTGAATTCTAATCCTGTCCTCTAAAGTGCTTGCAACCCCTTCCAACTTGGTGTCATCCACACATTTTTATAAGCATACTCTCTATTCCATTATCCAAGTCATTAATGAAAATATTGAACAGTACCAGACCCAGGACTGACTCCTGCAGGACCCTACTAGATACACGTTTCCGGTTTGACACTGAACCATTGATAACTACTCTGTGAGTGTGATCTTTCTAACAGATGTGCTCCCACTTTATAGTAATTTCATCTAGACTGCATTTTGCTAGTTCTCTTATGAGAATGTCATTTGGGACTGTGTCAGAAGCCTTACTAAAATCAAGATATAGCATGTCTACAGCTTCCCTCCATCCAGTAGGCTAGTTACTCTGTTGAAGATAGAAATTAAGTCAGTTTGGCTTGACAAATCCATACCGGCTATTCCTTATAGTCGTATTATCCTCTAGAAGCTTACAAATCGCTAATAACAAGGACAAAAATAGAACATGGAGATAATAGAAGGGAAATAGTTAAACTGATTTTCCCTTAAATTGGTGGTTTTCTAATGATTTAGAATTAACAATCTGATTGTAATACTCTGTATATATTAAATATGAAAAATGTTAATGCAAGTTAAGGATATATATTTAACCCTAAGGAGTTCTAGAAATGCAAAAGGTAAAGTTTTAATAGGCACACACTAATTTACCTCCAACAATATATGTTGTTGTATGTAGTTAATTACAGTGTTCATGTAATAATCTAACTAGTGATTGTATATAAGACTTCCCTGAAAGCATGTCAGCGATAAAACAAGAACATATGCTGGCAAACTTGTCTCTGTAGTATTGTAGTTATACTATAATTCCTGCAAACTTCTTTGAGTTTAAAGATTATATATAAACTTGCTGTATGTGTGTTTTCATCTTCTGTTGTATCTCTTTCTAATAATTTCTCTCTTCATGTGTCCTGTGTCTGTCTGTCTCTTTTTTTTTTATTATTTGTATACTTCCATATTCTTTATTTTCCATGCTGTTCCATTTCAATTTGGAGCTGGCTGCAGTTGCCAACCACAAAGCTTTTCTTCAGGTCCAAGTGCCTCCTGAGTACCACAGTGGTTATGTGATAGGCAAAGTATGTATTACTTTCTATTCTGCTTTCTGGCTGAATAAAAGTAATTTTAGAATTATTTTATTACTGTGCCTTTCCAATTGTATTTACTTAAGGATATTTTAAAAATAATACTGGGCTGGTTCTTATTTTTCAGGTAACTGTTATCTTGGAATAGATGTTATTTTGAAATTATATCCTGTAGCCTAGGGATACATTGTGGTTTTTTTTAAAGAGAAAGCCAAACCCTGCATTTTCAAAAAATATATTTACATTCAGACTTTTAAGATGAAGTACTGCATATAAAGTACTATAATTTTGCTGGGAAATCAGTCACACGCAACAGTTTTCTGTGGTGTCCTGTCCATCATATTTTTCTGTGGTGTTGAAAATTATCTTGATCCTTAAGACAACTGATTAATTTAACTCCCCAAGCGTGTTCAGATAGGCAACGTGTTTAGAAGCATCCAAATTCGTCTAATGAATTTGGTTTGTTCTTTGTTGTCCAATTGCATGGGTTAAACCATATTGAGAGAGTCTTTTACATGTTATCTTAAATACTCTTAAGACCTGTCTACACGGGGAACTGCATAGCTCTAGCAGCATAATTCTACCACCATAACTATGCCAGTATAACACCCCATGTGGATACTCTGATTTCAAAATAAAAGTAATTTAAGGTATGGGGTGGTAGTATAATTACACTTTTTTGGAGGTATATGTACAAGTTTGCTACTCACTGGTGTTATCCTCACCTAGCTCCAAGGACCCATTGTGCCTAGCACAGTACAAACATGTAGTAAAAGAGGTTTGCTTTCCCTAAGAGCTTACAATCCTAGTTTAAGACAAGTCATGACAGATTGGTGAAACATACAAATGAGAGGAGGGAGAATGGGATAACAGTAATATAAGCATTTTTTTTCATAGCCTAGCTGTGTGCACAATTTGTAGATGTAGAATTTTTTTTTTTAAATAATGGTGATATATAAGCAGATCAGTAGCCGTAGTCTTAAATTGCAGCCTGTCTAACCACTATCAGCCAATAATATGCTATAGGCATCACAGTAAAAGTAGGGCAATCAGAGGCCCTATGCACACCAGGACCTCAACCTCAGGAGCAACAAGGGTTCCCTCCCTCCCTGGAGAAACAGAGTTGAGAGAAGAGGCCCCTCCAGTACTTACACCCTGGCTGTTATGGTATCCGAGTGGGTGGATGGATCAGGACTGCTGCATTCCTCTCCTCCTGCCACATTGAGTCCTCTCCTAGGATGGTGTCGGCACCTCTTCCCTCCCCTCCCCAAGATCATGAGGTCTTGGAGATAACAGCCAAGTTAGGTGTTAAAACCTCTCTGAGCTATTGGTCCAGCCTTACTGCAGACTTATGGGGTCATCACTGCATTAGTTATACTCAGGTCTTGTGTTCAAGCTTCCCCTCACTAGAAGGGCTAGAAACTTCTTAGTTCAGTTTTCAACAAAAGCTGAGATTCTGGTGTAAGTACATGACTTCAGGAGCTGATGCCCTGAAGCATGGACCTAATGTTCCTATGCTTCACCCGGTGCTGAACAGAAGTGAGTATGAAGGAGGTTAAGTCGTGGTCTTGCAGGTGTTTTGTGGGACAGTGATTTACACATAAGTAGGGTTCTACCAAATTCATGGCCATAAAAAAAGCATCATGGACCATGAAATTTGGTCTCTTCCTGTGAAATCTGGTCTTTTGTGTGTTTTTACTATACTATGCAGATTTCACAGGGGAAAACAGTGTTTCTTAAATTGGGGGTCCTGACCCAAAAAGAAGTTGCATAGGGGTCGTGGTGTTGCCACCCTTACTTCTGCATGGCCTTCAGAGCTGGGCAGCTAGAGAGCAGTGGCTGTTGGCTGGGCACCCAGCTCTGAAGGCAAAGCCCCCCCAGCAGCAGTGCAGAAGTAAGGGTGGCAGTACCATACCATCCGGACTTCTATGCTGCTGGTGGTGGTGGCTCTGCCTTCAGAGCTGGGCTCCCGGCCAGCAGGTGCTGCTCTCTGGCTGCTCAGCTCTAATGGCAGCGCTGCTACCAACAGCAGTGCAGAAGTAAGGGTAGCAGTACCGCAACTTCCCTACAATAACCATGCAACCCCCCCCCACAACTCCTTTTTGGGTCAGGACCCCTACAATTACAACTGTGAAATTTAAGATTTAAATAGCTGAAATCATGAAATGTAGTATTTTAAAATCCTATGATTGTGAAATTGACCAAAATGGACCATGAATTTGGAAATAGGGCCCTACACATAAGGAATGATATGGAAGAAGGGGTGAAGCTTCTTGTGGGAGAAATAGACAAGCAGATGGCTGAGACTTTTATCATTGGCCGAGCAAAGGGGAAGGCTGATAAGATAATAGAGAGGGATAGGTAGGATGGAACTGAACTGTGAAAGACCTTGAAGACAATCTTGTATTTGTTGCAGTGGATAAGGAGGGGAGGGACCGAAAAAGGCCAGGAAGATTGTCTTAGGAATAGCATTTTGAACAGACTTCAAATTCTGCAAGTTTTTGATCAGAAAAGAAACCCAGAACTGAATCTTGCCTTGAGTTTGAAATGACTTTTCACTCTCTTCCATATCAGGCTATATGCTTAATGTTAGAGGTGTTTTAGAGGAAGTCTTTTTATAATAATAGATGATATCTTCCCCCTCGACTCCAAAAACTGTAAATAAAATGGTTCTCTGTTACCATCTCTTTTGATCACTGATTCCTGCAAGGTGCTGTTCTGGTGCGCATGGCCTAAATTGATGAATGGAGTGCAGGCAGCTAGCTCATGCTGTACTTGGAAAAAATTGAAAGTGTTGCTTGTTGGGTGGGGGAAGGCTTTTGTAAGATCTTGTTTATTTGGAAATTGCCATGTTTGTTGATGACTGTGGATTGATAGGCCCTTCATGTGAGGACTCTTCATTTTTTACTGAGAGCTGAGCGTGGAAACCCATGTTTCATTGATGGTCAGATATCCACCTGCCTCCCTCCAAAATCTTTTGAAGTTGTGACCTTTTCTTCTGGAGCTAGACCTTGCCACTGTAATCTGTGTCTTTGTCATCTATAAAGACAATTTTTTAAATTTCAGTAATTTTTTGTTATGGTATTAGTATTAACAACGGGCTCTATTGAGGGCTACCTTTGAAAACCACTTATAATTTGTAACTCTTGCAGAATGCAGTAGCATAGATTCATTAAGTCCTGTAATATGCACTGGCCGTCTGTTAACCAGTGAATGTGCTTCAAATACTTTTGTTTGATTTTGAAAACCTTAAATGATAGAGGACTAGTTCAGTGGGGAGGGAAGGGGACATGTTTTCATCTTGATTCCTTTATGTCAGTGGTCCCCAACCTTTTTCATCTGGCGGGCACCAGACGAAGGACCGTGGCGGCGGTCGAGCATTTGCCGAAATGCTGCCGAAATTCGGCGGCATTTCGGCTGCAACGCCTCTGGATGACATCGCTTGTCGGTGTCAAGCGGCGCCATCCAGAGGCATCGCCGCCAAAATGCCACTGAATTTTGGCGGCATTTCGGTGGATGCTCGAAAGCCGGCCAGGACGCGGGCGCATTTAGATGCCCCTGCGGGCACCACATTGGGGACCCCTGCTTTATGTCAATAGAGATTTGTTGGTTTGGAATTACTGACTGTCCCAAGGAACGTATTTGAGAAGATGGGAGGGAGGGTCAATGTTGTTGAGGTCTTGTAGCTTTGGAAGGGCCTTAATCCTTAACCTATTGGTCATTTTTTCACTGGAAAAAAAGAAGTTAAAAGCCTAGTGAAGGCAAGGCTGGCAACTGTGACTTTAACACTAGTGAGCCTCTACTGTTAAACCCCAGGTTCCCTGTAGACTTTGACTTGACCTGTTAACTCATGTGATCATAGGTGCTGGAACTCCTGGCTTGAAGTGGTTTCCATCATGCACAGGGTTTACAGTTTGGTTCAATGCCTCTCAGCACCACCACTATACACATTGTTCCAATGCCCCTGCAGGAGATGGCTGCCTAGTCCCCATTAAGATTTTAATTCCAGTTAGCTAACTTGAGTGAGTTAGTTAATAACACACCTTTTTGTTCTTCAGTGAAGATATACCCACATTATGCCAAAACATAGCAATGGCATCCTTCCAGGAAAAGATTGTTAAACTTATTATTGTTTAGAGGTGGGATTTTAGGGTTCATTTCACTGATGATTCTGATATAGCCTTCTTGAGCTGAGTTGTCTTTGTTTAGATTGTTTTTAGTTATATTCTGGTAGGCCACCTACATACCTCAATTGAAATAATTTTTTTAAAATTTCCATCATGTTTTAAAGTGCTATGAAAAATAGATGTATAAATACTAAGAATTATTTCTTAAATCAGTGTATAAGTGCCAAAAAATTATTTCCTTATAGTATACTTACACTGTAACTGACTAATAATTCTGTACTTATTCCTTAACAACTTCATTTTAAGTTCTTAAAATGTATTGTTTCTAACTGCAAATACTTATTTTGCTTGTATTTTAGATTGGAAATATTTCAAACTAATTCAGATAGCTAATAACTTTAGACTATCCAAATGTTGCTATACAGTCTTGTGCAGGTATTCATTTTATTTATCTTGCACAAGTAGAGCTATAAGTTTAGCAGGCAGATACTGGTCCTGTTTGAATCACTGAGTAACAGCACTTGCATTTGCTGCACATGTGGCAAAAAAGTTAAATTGACTAGACTGTTTCCTTTAGATTTTTACACAGTACTCTCACTGATGCCAACAGGCGTTCCAGTTGATGGAACAATCATAGAATATGGCTCCAGGATCAGCTCTTACACTAGCGAGCACTTACTTATGAATGGCAGTGAAGAGTTCACCTGCACGAATAAAATCGATATATCATAGGGCTGAAAAGATTATTGGAATCATCTAGTTCATGGACCCTTGCTTTCTCTCCTTCTACTTTCTTACTGAGTGTTTTCTTGAATACCTCTCATGATAGTGCTTCCCCTACTAGCTCGGGTAGTTGAAATTCCTGATTGCTCCAACGGCTAAGAAATTTCTTTCCTAATGTCCAATTTGTATTTATTTTCTCATTTAATTTTAGGCCACTACAGCTTATTTTGCAATACATTTAAATAGGAATTAAATCTCAAAAATATTTTGCACAATAAAGCTATTACATCATTCTGTTCCTTGCTCTTCCTAAAACATCTTGCCGCTCTTCACTTCCTCTCTACTAAACAACTTCTGCATTTCACTGACTAGTAAAATGATAATTATCTGCTGCATAGAGGGCAATTTCCTGCTCACATAATTCTATTGAAATCCGAAGGACCTTTCCTGTGATGAAAGTGAGGACATTAGGCCCATAGAGGAAAAATTCCCATTGACTTCAATGGGCTTTTGATCAGTCCTATAGCTTATAAAGTGGCACGGGGTCATTTGCAGTAAAGGGGCTATGTAATGTAAAACATTCAACATCATTGTGCTTCTGGTAGCAATAATGAGAGTAATCAGCATTTAAATCTTTCCTGATTTGATGTCACTAACTTAGGTTCCAATCCTGCAACTGACTCCATGCAAGTGGACCCCTGCGCTCATGCATCTAGTTACAGGATCAGGTACTGTCTGTCAAGGTGGAATGTTTCTCTTAGGACGGTCATATAAGCATATGACCTGAGTTTGAGTCTGGATTTTTTAATATATACCCTATAGAAACAAAATAAAGTCAAACTATTGTAGTTCCTCAAATCACCACTTTGAATACGGTAGCATGTGTGTGCCATGCGTATCACCTGTACTTAGTAACGCTTTTCAGTATTAACCGAGGTGTCCTGGTAAATCGCTGCCACCTGCTCACAGCAGGAGCAAGCCTCGTCTCTGCCCACCACCCTCCCCCTTGGCAACACAAGTGCTCCAATCCAGGCTCCATAAACCCCACTCTTTCCCAATGCAGGCTAGCAATTTACACGCACCACTTTACTACATTCAAGTGCACAGTTTCTTGTCTTGTGGACACCCTCAGTTTACATGGATCTGCTGCCTCCATGGAAGCAGTGTATCTCAATTCATCGGTTTCACCTCAGTTCAACACTCTTTTTAGGACAAGGTGTCTATACGTATTTATAGTAAAAACAAATTTAAGTTTATTTAACAGAGCTTGAGAGAAAGATGCAAAATAAAAGTAAAAGGGTTTGGAAACATAATGTTACAAGTAAAAGAAAAACAAACTGCAATCTATAGCCTATACTTATTAACAAGTTACCTTCCTAGGCAGGAAAGCATTTCTCATCCAATGGTCCATCCTTGCAGCACTTGTCCAGTCCAGAAAGCTGGGATCCACCGTTCATGAGATGCTCCCACTGGACAGTGGCTCTCCCATAATGAATAACACCTTTGCCCTTTCTTCTTCCCCTATACAGTTACAGACTGTTGTATGTTAGCCCAAGGAGGTCCCCTAACCAGAGACTTTTCTTAGGGGTTCTTTTGTCTTGGTAAACACTCAGGCCTGCATCTGGTCCAGACAGTAAATCCAGGGCCTGGGTTGGCTCCACTGATGGCCCTTGTTCTCATTGTTGATTGAGTCAGGTCTGAGGCTCCTCCATCTCAAGTGGCAAGTTTCTCTTTCAACCATTTTGGAATACAATAGCCTACATGTTTCAAACTCTAAAATGGTTTCCCATACAAACACCTCGCAATAATCATGACATTCAGCTAGTTCTTAGCGCTCAGCAGATACCAACCATGACCCCCTTCAGTGAAATATTGAGAAGACGGTCAGACACAGGGGTAATATACCTCCCTGGGCATGTCTGTGTCACACTTACCCCTTAGCTCCAACTGAGTTTGGGTATGTAGCAGGGCACTGCAGAGCCTCTCTTTGCTTCTGCCCCTGCTGTGCTGACAAAGTCACTTGGAGACCCTGGTGTCATTTATTTACAGGTTAGGCTCCTACCATCTTTTCACCATACACAGCTTGGGTTCTAGAGTCTTCACCGAGGAAGGAGGAGCTATCACTCTGCTTCCACTCCCTCCCTCGTCCCTCCCAGGCTAATTGGGCAGCTGTCTTCCATTCACCAATTAGGGGCAGGTTTTCTCTAGCCAGCTCCAATTTATTTCCCTTCATGGGAGTTGGCATGACAGAGGGCTGAGTCAGCAGTTCTTCCCTTTGGGAGGCTGTGAACAGTGACCAGGCAGTTTCTTAAATGAAAGTATTGTTTAATTTTGACAGTAGGGACAAAGCATTTAGAGGCCAAGATATTAAAACAACAGTCTATACACGTCTATCTTTCTAACCCCAGATGATAGCCTCGGTAGGCCTAACTTTTCAGACCCCATAATGGGTGCCTCTGTCTATTGCTCACAAACACCTATTCCTTCTCTTGAGAGAGAGACCTTTAAAACCCTGCTCTACTCCTTTGTTCTTCTGTATTCCTGAGGTTTTGGCCCTTCTGGTCAAAACTAATTTTCCAGGCTAGTTGGGCAGGAGGTAAACTCTTCAAGGCTGAGAGTTTGGACATTGTCACTTAGCAACCCTCAAGAGTTTGCTGAGGAATGGCTTATCTTCAGCCATTCTTTTCACAATCTTTTTTTCTTACAGCCTCCTGTTAAACTAAACCAATATATTAATACAGTAAACGTTGCGATAACCAGATCAACATATACTATTCATAAATTATTAGAGAGCAGCTCCAATTCTGTCATAATGATCTAAGCCAATCACAAATTTTGCGGCGCCTGGCTGATGATTTATTAACACTTGGGGTTGGCAATACTACATAAGTTGCTTAAGAGGTCATCGGCTGCCCATTCCTCACCTAGAATATCAGTAATTTCTTTGTGACATTACAATAATTTTCCACAGTGGCTAATTTTGATGAGTCAGAGGGTTTTCTTTAGATGAGGAATAGGTAACTAGAGCAGAGACCTCCTAAGAAATAAAGATGTTGTTTTCAGACATCTGTGGTTCATAATAAAAACAATATAAAGAAAGTAGAGACACAGAATTGTTTCTAAGTAGTGAAGATTCGATGGAATCTTTTAGAAATTTCAGTCCACATATTGTACTGCGTGGGATGTTTGGATTTTATTTAGTGCATGCATATGTTAAATAGAAAAGAGAGGAGTCAGGAAACTGTTGATCACTAGCCATGAGGTAGTCCAGAAATACTAGGGTTTGATGGGTATCCCCTACATACTAAGGTTACTTCTGCCAGGAGGTAGCCTACCTCTTTTTGTATAACACTGATGGCTTACGTTGGCAGCTGATGATGTGGCTGTGCATCACAAACTTACGGGGCTAAATTTTCAGATGAAGTCCCACTGCTTGCACCTCTAGAACTCTTCACATAAGGTAATGTGTTTAAATACAGATAGGCCTTAATTTCTGCATTAAAATAGGTGCTTCTGCATTGTGGATGAAAATTTGTGGAAAAATATGTGGGGTGCAAAAATCCAAGAGGAGGTAGGGGACATGAATAAAATGGTTAAATGTTGTCCAAACAGGTGTATTGCACTATTCCACACAGGTAACTTTGAGAAACATCTCTGAAGGCTGGTTGTGAAATTTAAAGTTTTCCTTCTCCCAGCAAATTACTACAGTTTTCATTACTGTTACAAATTGTAGCCATAAGAAAATTATATGGACTATCAAAGCTGATCTTCATCTTCTCCCCCAGAACTAACAGCTCATGGATTGTTTGAAATTTAAAACCAAAATTCATACACAAGGAAAATTATTGACCTAAAGTGTTTGTCTTTAGTGGTTTGAGGGGCGGGGGCAGACTTGCTTTCTCATGAGGTCACTATGTTCCAGGCCAAAGACAACCTTAAAAATAATAATAGAAAAAAGCAAAACTAATTTTTGCAACATGTGCACTGAGCAACTTGACATGCTAGTTGCTTGAGTTGAGCTTGATTTAAGTAATTAGTTTTGGGAGGCGGGTGGTAGAAAATAAAGACAGCAGTGGGACCGATGATCACAGTGTTAGAAATAAAAACAGGAGTACTTGTGGCACCTTAAAGACTAACAAATTTATTTAAGCATGAGCTTTCATGAGCTACAGCTCACTTCTTCGGATGCATAGAATGGAACACACAGACGGGATATTTATACATACAGAGAACATGAAAAGGTGGAAGTATGCATACCAACAGGCAGAGTCTAATCAACTGAGATGAGCTATCTTTAGCAGGAGGAAAAAAAACTTTTTGAAGTGATAATTAAGATGGCCCATAGAAGGTGTGAGGAGAACTTAACATAGGGAAATAGATTCAATTGGTGTAATGACCCAACCATTCCCAGTCTTTGTTTAACCCACAGTTAATAGTATCTAGTTTGCATATTAATTCAAGTTCAGCAGTTTCTCTTTGGAGTCTGTTTTTTGTTGCAAAATTGCCACCTTCAAGTCTGTCACTGAGTGGTTAGAGAGGTTGAAGTGTTCTCCCACTGGTTTTTGAATGTTATGATTCCTGATGTCAGATTTGTGTCCATTTATTCTTTTGCGTAGAGACTGTCCGGTTTGGCCAATGTACATGGCAGAGGGGCATTGCTGGCACATGATGGCATATAATACGTTGGTAGATGTGCAGGTGTATGAGCCCCTGATGACGTGTCTGATGTGATTAGGTCCTATGATGGTGTCACTTGAATGGATATGTGGACAGAGCTGGCATCGGGCTTTGTTGCAAGGATAGGTTCCTGGGTTAGTGTTTATGTTGTATGGTGTGCGGTTGCTGGTGAGTATTTGCTTCAGGTTGGGAGGCTGTCTATAAGCGAGGACTGGCTTGTCTCCCAAGATCTGTGAGAGTGAGGGATCATCTCTAAGGATAGGTTGTAAATCTTTGATGATGCGCTGGAGAGGTTTTAGTTGAGGGCTGTAGGTGATGGCTAGTGGTGTTCTGTTGTTTTCTTTTTTAGGCCTGTCCTGTAGTAGGTGGCTTCTGGGTACTCTTCTGGCTCTGTCAATCTGTTTTTTTACTTCAGCAGGTGGGTATTGTAGGTTTAAGAATGCTTGATAGAGATCTTGTAGGTGTTTATCTCTGTCTGAGGGATTGGAAATGTGAATGCTGTACTGTGTGGTGACATTTAGCTCAAGTACAGTCAATAGGAATGTGGTATTATTTTTATTAGAAATGATGGATCTTTTATAGTTCGGAATCATCATGAACTCAAATAGAGGGGCAAAAGAGTCACTGTGCCTCAGTTACTTTCCTTTCTCTGCCTTTAGGGTAACCACATGCCTGAAATGAGGGTTTCAAATGAAAAATCTCCCCTTCTAGTGACTGGTTTATTGGCATGCAACAAAATCTGTTCAGCTCTCCACTTTTGTATCAGGGCTTCTTAGTCCTTCTGGTCTTTCTGCCAGTCCATGGAGCAGTCCACACAAGGTCTTTCCCAGTCTGTGGCACCTCTCAGACTCAGCTGAGAGCACTGCTTTATATAGCCCTGCCTGGCAGCCACATGTCTTTCTAAATGCATCTGCACTGATTGTAAACATCTGTGGCCCTTCTGCGGGGTGGGCCGGGAAGGCAGCACAGGGGTTAACCCTATTCCCTGCTGGACTGGGGAATGAGATCTGCGCAGCTGGTCACAAACAGCAACAGTTTTCCTAATTCATTTCTCTTCATGTCTAGTGCCTGATTCCTTCACCCTTAGTAATGTCTATATTCCTCCCATACGAAAGGAGTCCTGCTGAAGTTAATTTTGCCAACACTTTTATTCTCTGCAAGTCTCACAATATTTGATAGTGTTTTTAAAGCCACAGCTTGTGGGGTCATGAATCTCAGCTCCCCTATTTTTATTTTTTTAAAGTAAGTTTTCAGCCTTCATGGTTGCAGGGGATACATAGGTTGCAAATATGAACCCTGAAGTCTCAGAAACCAGAAATGTTTAATTTTTATTTAAAACTTCCTGATTTTGGAGGGCCTGAGTCATAATTTTTGAATGCTTGGGGTTGGCAATACTGAGCTGGGCCTCTCATTCTGGAATGCAATAAGGTCTCTGGATCTTAAAATACTAATTATGGTCCTCTTGCCATTGTTACTTCCATCTCCCCTTTTCTCCCCTCCCCTCCTCTACAGAGAGCCTTCTACCTGCTTCCTCCAACAGTAACTAATCCCTTATTCTTCTTTGACTACAGTGACAGCTTCCCAGCAACTGCTTCCTGCTGTAGTGCCTTCTCAATACGGGCCAGATCAAAAACCCAACAAAGTGTTTATATATGAAATGTGTCTTTTCAGTTATAAGAATGCTACTGCCAGTCCCCTTTTATTATGTTGTCATTGGACTGATCTACTGAATAACAGAGACAATATCGTGACAGCTGTCACCCTACACAATTTGTCATACTCACATTCAGAATATTTAATTAAAAATTTCAGTTAAATAAAAATAACTAAGGTAATTTAAAAATTAGTTGTATTATTTAAATTCTAAAGCTCTGGTGACAGCACCATGACATCCTGAGGGCTGCTGCTTTTTAAACAAACAAAAATTTATACTGTACAGTAAACTTGGATGTTTTTTAAAAAATCTGGATTTCCAATTAAGCATATATTTACATAAAGACTTAATTCTTCCATCAAGAAAGCAACTCCTATTGAAGTCAATAGGAGCCGTGGTCCTTTTGGCATGCCTGAAAATCAGGCCCAAAGTGTCTCAAGTTGAACATCCAAAAGTGGAGGCATGCAAAATTAGTGAACACTTGTGCAAACCTAGCTGCCCATTATTTGCTCTTAAGGAATTAATCAGAAGATTCAGAATGAGATCACTCCATCCAATTTGAGTGTGCAGTGCTTCCATTTGCTATCTGAATGTGTTTGCTTTTCCTTCTAGGCTTCCAGTGGGAATTACTATTTTATTCCATACATTGTAACACCCGGTGCTGATTATTTTTGCTGTGAAAGTGATGCCTTGCGGAGGGCCTCTGAGTACATGCAGCCTAACTGGGACAACATCCTGGGACCACTCTGTGTCCCACTGATGGACAGGTTTATCTGTCTTCTGAAGGACATTCACGTTACATCATGGTAATTTTGCCACCTTTACACTTCCTGCTTGTGGATATTTTTTCCTACTCTGCAAGGGGTTTCAGAATCCCCACCAAAGTTCAGTGTGCTTAACCCTGTTTCAAAATAAATACCTTAATTTAATCTAAACTATATTTCTGTCATGAAGCTGTTGTAGTAAACTAACTATTTTATGACAGCAGTGGATTGCATTTACTATCCAAAATATCGGCCAGCAGAGTCAGAACTGCGGATACAGCCCTTGGAGAAAAGAGGGTATAGAAACTAAGTGTGTGCATACAATATGGTATTAACTGTGGTCACACAGACTAGTGTCTGAGTGGAACCTTTTTAACAGTTGAATTGCATAGTAATTGTAGAATGCTGCTCTGGGCCTCAGCTGTCCCATGGTGACTCCTGTTTACTGACACATCTTGATACCCCTTTGTTTAGTAGGCACTGCCCATTGTACCTCTTCTGCACTTTTCACATTCCCTTCCTCAGTCAAAATGGAGGAGCAAAATAATAATTTTATAATCAGTTACTTTTAAATTAATGTAAGCTCGTTAGGGGCAGAGACCATCTTTTTGTTCTATGTTTGTTCACAGCCTTGCATAATTGGGTCTCTGCCCCTAACGAGCTTACAGTCTATTTCAATGTTGCTGAACTGCAGCTATATTGTTGAACAGAGTTGCCTTCATTCAGTGTTATCAGTGGAGCTCAGGTTTAAGTTGGTGCATTTTTGTTTGCCTCAGCTGCTATGAGGCACTCAGTTCCTACAAGTATCAGAGGGGTAGCCGTGTTAGTCTGGATCTGTAAAAGCAACAAATAATCCTGTGGCACCTTATAGACTAACAGACGTTTTGCAGCATGAGCTTTCGTGGGTGAATACCCAGGGTATTCACCCACGAAAGCTCATGCTGCAAAACCCAGGGTATTCACCCACGAAAGCTCATGCTGCAAAACGTCTGTTAGTCTATAAGGTGCCACAGGATTCTTTGTTGCTTTTTGAGTTCCTACAGTGTCTTTGTGTTGTATTTTTACATTAATTTAAAAGTAACTGATTATAAAATTATTATTTTGCTCCTCTATTTTTTTATCCTGCCATTTACAGGCGTATTAATATGAAGGAGGGGCAGTAAAGATTAGGGTAATGTGATGCAATCAATAAAGCTTTTGTTTATGTGGTGCCTTTTATATAAATTCTCTCCTAAAAAGCTTTAAAGAGTTAACTGTACAGTTATAGAGTTAGTAAGAGTGGTGGCAGAGAGATGTGAAGATATACAGTAGAGGCAAGTGACAAAAGATAAGTTTTAATGAGACACATAGTCTAAGCCACTTTTGAAAATGGAACTGGGTCTTCTAGGTGACTTAGGGTAAAATTTTCAAATCACCTATGTGCGATCTTATTAATGAAAGAAGAACTGATTAACATAAACCTGGAAACAGTGCACGAGAACTAGGAGTGATAGTGTGCAACAAATTAGACATGAGTTTGCAGTGACAGTAAAATAAATAAAATGAAAAAGCCTTCCATTGGCCATTTCTTCAGACCCTCACTGCATTATCTCATGAGAGTACCTTGCAAGTGATATATGCTGTGGATATTAGTATCACAGTATTAGTGGATATTAAGAGAGAGCTTAATTTCCTCTTCTGCATTTAGGATTTAGGATCTGAGCACTTGCAACTCCTTTTGGACAAGAAAAGCAGTTATATGTGCTCAGTACCTGTCAGGATCTGGCTATTAATGACTAAGCCCTGGGCTTAGTAAATGCTCGCTACAAGTTACGTTTCAAATAGACTGCATCTTTTTTTTTTTAACCTCCCTACATTGCAATATAAACTGATTTTTAGTGAAAAAGACCTGACTGTTGTTACTGTGGCTTTTGCATGCCTCCGTGTAATAGTATGCATTATGTTCACTAAGTGAACTACAGCTAATCAGATAATGGATGGCTCTGGTTGGTTTATTTAATAAGAGCTGCTAGTGTCCATTAGATACAAAGATGAGGGATTTTGTTTTATATTACTGTAGTCTCTTTGTTTAGCATGACATTTTCTGCTTTCTTAAGGATAAATGTGTAGATTAATGTGTTTATTTTGAGCACTGTTCCTCTCCTTTACTAGGTCTGGTAAATAATTTTAAAAATTAGAACTTGTAATTTAATAATGTCTCATATAAAATATTTCTTAGAAGTGTAAACTGAAAGGAATAGTTAACTTAAACCTCATTCCGATAAACAAATATTAGTGCTGTTTTAATGTTGTAACCAAACCTCCATTTAGAAAATTCTAACACTTTATCTCCATTTTTATTTCTTTAGTGCATATTGCAAGGAAACACTGTTGAATGATATTAGAAAAGCTAGAGACAAGTATCAAGGAGATGAACTAGCAAAGGAGCTGGCCAGGATTAAGCTCCGTATGGATAATACTGAAGTCCTGACTTCTGACATTGTCATAAACCTGCTTCTTTCTTATCGAGATATCCAGGTATATTATTGATGTGAAAGTAAGGAAGATTCTCTTTTCGAGTGGGTTTTACTCTTGTTTATTATTATTCTTGTTTATTGCCTGTTTATTTGATAGCTTCTTGAATTTGGACCACTGTATTATTTTAGTTTCAAGTTAAATCTGGCTATATTGTGGTTTTAAAGTAGATTACTTCTTTTTCTTTTTCATCTATGAAAAAAGAAGTGTATTTGGTTTTTAATTTTTAAATCCAAACTTTAAGCCTTTGGAAACTAAGAAAAAGAATTTGTTGTGATTTCAACATTTGCTACAAGAGTCCAGGTTTACTATGTTTCAGAATTGGTATAAAAAGGAATATTGTGTTTGTTTTAAAAACCCTACTCTCCACCCTCCCCATCCCTTCCACCTCCCTCCCTCACCCCCCGAAAAAACAACCTTTTGGATTTTTAAAAAAACTCTGGTTTTGGTAAAACAGGGCCTCTCTTATAATACTTATGAACTGTCCATCTTTGTGACTGACATTCCTCTTAAGACTTAGAAATATAGGATTTGTTCTTCTGATATTTAGCACTTTTGTTTCTTGCGTCCCTCTCTCAGAATACATCTACTCGGCAAATGAAGATGTGATTGCAGTGCGAATTGGCATACCCACTCTTATCTTTAATCTAGCTGGCATGGGTACAATGGTAGTGAGGAAGTGGTGGCACAGGCTTTGGCACCCCATTACAAGCCCGCTGGGTTGCTGACCCATGTCAGGGTCTGTGACCCCATGATTGTTGCCCGCACTACCTACATTAAAGTTAGCATAGTTAGGCCTACCCAGGCTGCAATAATTCCTCTTCTCCCACCCCTCCCCATTGTGGTGGGTGCTTTAAATTCTCATGGCCATCAACACCAGATGAGATCCCCTTCCTATGATAGAACTGAATGATTTTATTGAACAGATACCCAAGCTGCATCGCGACCAATTTAAGGCCATCATTCAGGAGGGTCAGCTAGTAGCAAAGACAACGCTACAATCTGCCCTCGATACAGCTGACACTCTGGCCAGCTGCATCTTGATTGTGGTGGTGATGCAGTGTGCCTCTTGGCTCCATCTGTTGGGCTTCCTGAAGGAAGTACAGTCAACCGTTGAAGGTCTTCCCTTTGAGGGCACTAAGCTCTTAGTGGAAAAGACCGATGCCTCTCTTCGCACCTTGAAGGATTTTCAGGCCACTCTCCAATTGCTGAGAATCTACACGCCAGGACAGAAGAAAAAATTTAGTCTGCAGCCCATCACAAGCCATGCACTTCCCAATACTCAGCTCAATGTTACTACAAGACCCTGAGAAAAAAACCTAAATTTTCAAGACATAAACCATCTGGCCCACAATCTTCCTCATCCAAGCCATCCACATCCAAACATCCATTTTGACATGTTGGTCAAGGTGCCATTAGACCATTCCCCATAACTGCTACCCACCCATTGGCCACTGACTCTCAGTGTTCTGCGGCACCTGGGAGCGCATAATACCAGACTTATGGGTACTCTATCCATTTTACTTTCCTGCCCCCTCCACAATACCCATCCCCATTTTTCTTCAGGTACGCTTCTCACAAGAGTTTGCTACAACAAGAGGTAGATCATCTCCTCCAGTTAGGAACCATAGAATCAGTACCTCAACATCTTTGAGGCAAAGAGTTCTACTCTTACTTCCTAATACCCAAGAGGAAGGGAGGTTGGAGACCAATACTAGACCTCAGAGCTCTCAACAAGTTTGTCAAGGCTCAAAAATTCAAGATGATCACTTAAGCAACTATCATTTCAGTGTTGGAACAGGGAGACTGTTTTTCAGCCCTTGACCTTCAAAACACCTACTTTTATATCTAACTCCTACCAACACACAGATAATTTCTCAGATTCATTCTGGGACAAGACCACTACCACTTCAGAGTACTCCTCTTCGGGCTATCATTGGCCCCAAGAGTATTTTTCAAGGTTCTCTCAGTGGTGGCTGTCCACTTACGCTCCCAAGAGGCCATGATTTACTCTTTTCTGGACGATTGCCTCCTCAGAGTCCTGTCTCTCCAAGAGCTCACCAAGTCACCAGAGCTGCAAAGCATTTGTTTACAGAACTGGGCCCACAGATCAACGCCCAGAAATCAACCCTCACTCCAGTGCAGTGCCTGGAATTCATAGGTGTTGACCTCGACTCGTTACAGGCCAGAGCTCTCCTACCTCAACACAGATTCCTCTCTCTGGCGACACACATAGAGACTGTTTAAAACAGGCCACAAATATCAGCCAGACACTGCCTACAGCTCTTGGGGCACATGGCAGCGGGCACAGCAGTGATACCATACACCAAGCTTCACATGCGGTGCCTTCTGATGTGTTTCAGCTTGGTTTACAGACCAAACAGGGACAGACTAGACAAACCCTGGTCAATACCCACCAGGGTCAAAATCTTCCTAGACTGGTGGAAAGACCCAACCAACATTTGCAAAAGGATCCCCTTCTCGCACCTCTGCCCATCATTGCTTCTCACCACCGATGCATCACTCATACAGGGGGAGCTATCTAAATGGCCTTACAACGCAAGGCAAATGGTCACCCATGGAGATCTCCCTTCACATCAATCTCCTCAAGCTAAGGGCGGTCAGGAATGGCTGTGCTCACTTTCTCCCACTGATCAAAGTATCACACCTAGAGTCCTATCGGAGAGCGTAGCCTGGATGTTCTACATAAATCAACAAGGGTGAGCCCGATCACCCTCCCTTTGCACAGAAGTGATGAGACTATGGTGTACCTCTCGTGACGTCACACTGTCAGCAATCTACCTCCCAGGCACACACAGCTCGATAGCAGACAGTCTTGGTTGCAAATTCCCACGTGGCCGTGAGTGGGAACTAGACCCAGTAGTGCTTCACGATCTATTCAGGTGAGCACGGACTTGTTCGCCACTTACCTGAACAAGAAATGTCCACGCTACTGTTCCAGAGCAGGGATAAGACAACTCTCCTTAGGTGATGCTTTCCTCCTCCCCGCGATGGAGACCTTCTTTACGCCTTTCCTCCTTTTCCTCTACTATCAAAGGTCCTGCTGAAAATAAAGAGATGTCATTCTGATTGCTCTTACGTGGCCAAGACAGACCTGGTTTCCTTACCTGTCACAGCTCATGACACATCCACCAATCTCTCTTCCAGTCATTCTGAACCTCCTCTCGCAGAATAGAGGATATACCCTACATCCCAACCTGGCGATTCTTCACCTCAAGGCATGGCTCCTTCTTGTTTCAAACACGTAGAAAGCTCCTATTTGATAGAGGTGCAAGAGATATTATTACACAGCAGAAAGTCCTCAGCACAACAGACTTACCTGTAAAAATGGTCTAGGTTTCAGATTTGGTATATTTGCCAACAAATCTCCCGACATCTATGACTCTTCCACCTATCTTAGACTATGCACTGGCCATAAAGGATTGGGGTGCTCTCTATGCTCTCTGAGTCTAGCTAGTGGCTATACCAGCCCTTCCACCATCCAGCAGAGTGGTACTCGGTGCTGTCACACCTGACCACCAAAAGATTCCTCAAGGGTATAGTTAACCTCTTTCCACAACCTCGGCTTCCTACGCCTGCATGGGACTTAAACCTGGTACTAGGCCTCCCTTCGAACCTATGGCCACCTGTTTGCTTACGTAGCTCTCAATGAAAACAGCATTCCTTTTAGTAATTACTTCGGCCAGGAGACTAGGGGAAATAGTGGCTCTGATGGCATATTCCCCCCACCCCTTCACAATATTCTTTCAGGACAAGGTTACACTCAGGCCACATCTGAAATTCATTCCAAACCATTCTGTTTCACATGAACCAATTGATTCATCTTCCAACGTTCTATTCCAAGCCTCACCGAGACAAGAGCGAGGCTATATTACACACACTAAATATCAGGAGAGCCCATGCCTTCTACCTGGACAGGACAAAGGCCTTCAGAGACTCCCCCCAGGCTTTTCCTGTCCATTGCGGAAAGATCCAAGGGTTCAGCAATATCAGCCCAAAGACTTTCCAAGATGGTCTCAGAGTGTATCAGACAATATGACCCCTCTAGATACTGTTCGTACACGCTCCACAAGGTCTGTCTCCTTATCCCTCATCTTCTTCAAGAATGTGCCTGTCTCAGAGATCTGCAAAGTGGCGACATGGGTGTCAATCCACTCCTTTGCAGAACATTATGCGATCACTGGGGACTCTGCCTCCCATGCCATCTTCGGCTCCACAGTGCTGACGTTGACCCTGAAGTCCCAACCCTGCACTGGGATACTGCTCAGGAGTCACCTACAGTGACACGTAGGGACCCTACTCGAAGAAGAAGTTACTCACCTTGTGCAGTAACGATGGTTCTTTGAGATGTATGTCACTATGGGAGCTCCACAACCCACCCTCTGACCCTCTCCTTTGGAGTTGTTGTCAGTGACTCTGCAATAGAGAAGGAACTGAGCGGGGTTAGCCCGCACGTGCTGACTAGCCTTGTGGCGCAGCCCGAGGAGAGACAGCGCATGTGCGGGCCTCATGAACACTGCTACCGAAGTTCTCCAGTCAGCAGCACAGGGACGCAAGCACACCTACAGTGGAGCACCCATAGGGGGACACATCTCAAAGAACCATCATTACTGTACAAGGTGAGTAACTACTTCTTGTGCACAACTACCTCGCCTGTTAGTGAATGTGAGCTGTCCTTGTCCACACTGACCAGTAATTATTACTGTAACTAAATTGATTTACATTTCCAAGTGAAGAGCCTGATCCAGCTGGGAGTTTGATCAAATGATCTGGCTTAGTGATATTTTCTGTGATTGTATTTTTTTTATTGATATCAGGACTATAATGCTATGGTGAAGCTGGTGGAAACACTGGAAATGCTGCCTACCTGCGATCTGGCTGATCAGCACAACATTAAATTTCATTATGCATTTGCATTGAATCGGTAAGGATAAATGCTACGTTTTCTGCATTCTCTATAGGTGTGTATATGTATATGCACACATTTAAAATGTATGTGCATATACTTGCATGTGTGTGTGCATGCATGTACATCTCTACCCAGATATAACGCTGTCCTGGGGAGCCAAAAAATCATACTGCGTTATAGGTGAAACCGTGTTATATCGAACTTGCTTTGATCTGCTGGAGTGTGCAGCCCTGCCCCCCAGAGTGCTGCTTTACTGCATTGTATCCAAATTCATGTTGTATCGGGTCGCGTTATATCGGGGTAGAGGTGTATGTGCAACATCTTTCTCACTCACACCCACACCACTGGGGATACTATTCATGAAATAAATTACTTTGTTTGCAATAACCATGTGTTAATCCATTTGTGCCAGGACAGCTTTTAACATTTGAAATCCTTTCAAACAGCCCCAATTTGGTAAAAGAATAGCCTGCCCACAAGACTGGATAAAAGACCTGATTCAAAGCCCATTGAAGTCAATGGGAAAACTCCCATTGACTATAGTGGGCTTTGGATCAGGCCCAAATTCCTTAAATGTTTGAGTTCTTGCTTACCCATGTTTCCTTTTTGCTAAATTGCTTTTAGTTAAAGGTAATTTTATTAAAGTAATCAGTGACAAGTGGTAGCTGAACCATACATTGTATCTCCGATTGAGGGAAGAAAAGCCCATTTGAGCCTGCCTGCTTTCATCCACTCGACCTCTCCTGAAGCGACAAAGATAAATGTTCTGTTTTCTCCCTGTATTCCTCTAGGCAGGTCTTTCCATAGCACTTCTCTACAATGGCTACTGCATTTTAAAATTATAGTAAGAAAGCTTTTAGCTTGTTTCTGTGGAAAATAGGTCTTGTCAAACAAGCCTGATTTTGCTCTTTGATGAGATTACAAGTTTGGTTGATAATAAAGTAACTAAATAATAAAGTATAAATGTAATGTACTTAGATTATTGTAAGGCATTTGACTTAGTACAGCACAACATTCTTAAAAATTTCCCAGAATGCAACCTTTTGGCTGAAATTTTCCATTTTTGGTGCCCGCCTCACTGTACTTTTATGTATATGTGAGAGTTTCAGCAAAAGGGATTCAGGCTTTCTGAGAATGAAGCTTATCAAAATTGTCTCCCTCTCTCCCCCTTTATTGACTTGGGAATTTGATGTAGAAAATGCATCTTTTTGAAGATATTGATGGAGTTAGAGCTCTGTAAAAGACACATGCAAAATAATCTGCACCTGTTCTCCTCATCAACATATGCTGCATTGAGTTACCAGTCTGCTTGAGTATAGTATTCTAATGTTCTTTAGGAAATACTTAGGAAATGTATTATGGTAAATAGTTTCCTAGAAATGAACAACTAATTTTCCAACAGTGAGAACACAAAAAGTACTCTCTCCTGTTTATAGATTTTTGGTCCAATCAAAGAGTAATCTTTTTAAATTACTTCCCTTCAGCAATTTTCAAAATGTATTTGCTACTTGATGCATTGTTTTGGACTTGAAAATATTTTTAGATCAGGTCTATTCATATATCTGGTCATCCTAAAAACGTAATTGTTAACTACTTTTTCTACAGACTGCTTGTGCTATTAACTTTCTGTTTTTATTATTCGTGTTTTATTGAAGTTTGTTAGTATTCACAAGAATACAAAATGATAAAGTTATACCTAAGATATTGATTCTTGTCTTGAAAAACAGGGTAAAGATTACCCAGAATCTACAATAAAGTGCAGCAGTAACAACATGCATCATAAGTAATAACAGAATAACTGATTGTAGGAACCCGAGTATACTAAATGTCAGACACTGCTGAATCTAATAATTAATATTTCACATCAATTATACCACAGTTCTAATCATAATCAGCAGAAAATCTTATTCATTAATTTCCTCTTGTTCTGCTTTAAGTTATTGTTGGCAGTTAATTTCATTTAGTCTTTTCAGTTAGATGGTTGGGCTGTGCTACAAAGAGCTAGAGATATGGCACTCAAATGGTAGGAAATCATTTCTGGGGGCATGGACTCTCCAAATTAGGTGGAGACAGGACAGAGAATTGCATACACATTTATGGCACTATTCTAAATAATAGATTATGATAATTCCTCAAGTGTAGGTCCTGCGGTAGGATAGTTATCTGTCACACTGGTCTCAACTGGGGACTCAGCTTTGGAGCATAGAACACATATTATCAGGGACTCTTCTCTTTGCTTCATCTTATTTAATGTAAGGTCAGTGGCTAATAAAATTTCTAACTACTATGATGTAATTGTAAGGATGATGTATAACTGAGGATCTGTGGAGCAGTTTGTCATGTTTGCATCTGTTTTCAAATGTAGATGTTCCCTCGCTTCAATCAGTGAGCGATTCCTGGGTGAGAAATAGCTGGGGTGTACAGCTTGTACTGTGGCACTTTGTCTGGGTTGGCACTGGAGTTGCCTAGACCTATTGTACACCGGATCCTTGCTAGAACGTGGGATTTGGGATCCATGCGCGGTACCACGTTAACGCGGGGACTGCGTTAAAATAAATTGCAATTAAAGTAATTAAATTTGGGATCCATGGCCGCGACCACATTATATGCGAATTCGCGCTATATAGACACGCGTTCTAGCGAGGGTCCGGTGCATTATGTGACTATGTGGACATGGCTTCACGGCTGACTCAGCATTTCATGACAATCATGGGTCTGTCCCAAGTGATTTCAGGCTCTAGGAATAGAAGTAGGCATGCTCTGGACCTTAGTATAGTTTTGCGTTTGAGGAGGGTGAAGATTATATTTTGTAATACTCCTGGTGTTTGAGCTCTGGGCTCACCTTTAAACAAATAATGTCCTCTGCCTATGCCTCCAGAGAACCCCTCCTGTTACTGTAGAGTGCTGCCTTAGTGTTTTATATGTAGACATAGCCTAGACTGGGCTGGAGGAATGACTGGGGCCGTGAGCAGGCAGACCAGGACTGGCTGGACAAGGAAACTGGGACTGGGAAATGGGAGGAGGGTGAACTGATATCAGATTGGGTGTGGTGGGGGAGAAGAATGGGACTGGGTGGGTAAAGAGACTGGGACTGAGAATCAGTGGGGCCGGGGACAGGAGATGAGTTGAAGGGAGACAGATCTGATGAGGAGACAAGTCTGGGCATAGAACTGGGACTGGCTGAGTGAAGAGAATGCAACAGAGAGCTGGAGGGAGATGGGGACACTGAGACTGGATGAGAAGCCCAGGAAGGGAGACTGTGATAGGTAATTTGGGCGAGGGTTGGGTAGGGAGGGGGTTATCTAGAGGCTAAGGTAGAGCTTCAACTTGCCTGTAATTAGATAGCTTAATGCTAAGAGAATAATTAAATGGCACATTAGACTGGCTCTTTGTTGTTTTACTTACTGCAGTAGTTTGTCTGAATATTAATAAAGTCTAAATTTTCACTATCAGCTAGAATTTTAACGTTATGGCTGTCCATAGGTGATTTAGAGTTTAGTCACATCAACTAAAAAATGATTTAATTAATATTTTGAAGAGGTCCTTGTAGACTAAACCAAGACAGTCCAAATATTGCTCAAGTGGTGGCTGCATTCGCCGCTTTCCCAGCACCCAAGGGCTACATCTGATTTTTTCATAAAACAGAGCAGACTATAGCTACCTTAAAGCCGAATTCAGCCCTCACATAAGACCTAGGGTGGAGATATTACAGCTCCTGCTATTCAAAATTCTGGCGTGTGTGATTTCTTTGTAGCCCCCAACCAGTTCCATCTTTAAAAAAAAAAAAAAAAAGGTGGTAATTGGAGATATACCAATCTCCTAGAACTGGAAGGGACCTCGAAAGGTCATCGAGTCCAGCCCCCTGCCTTCACTAGCAGGACCAATTTTTGCCCCAGATCCCTAAGTGGCCTCCTCAAGGATTGAACTCACAACCCTGGGTTTAGCAGGCCAATGCTCAAACCACTGAGCTATCCCTCCCAAGGGATCATATTAAAGATGAGGGAGAATGCAATCATCACTGGTTATTAACAATGAACTAGCATACAAAGAGCAAGCTATTAGCAAGTGAGGGAATAACATTGTGCAAGGGATTCATTAGTAAATAACTAGTTATTACTGGTAATGAAAGCCATAGGAAATTATTCTCCTTGAAAAGGAATAAGTGTTTTAAAATGTACTTCTTCTGTAAAAATGGCATCATGGGGGTATGTGGTTTATTATTTGTCAGTGACGTGCATCTGACGTTTCAGAATTTCAAGAAAAAATGTTCTTTCCTAACTAGAGCCCTGCAAGTTCAACCTACAATCTGAAAGTCAAGCTGAGTTCTCATCACCTTGTGCATTATCACCAGTATTAAGGGATCTGCAGGCCAAATTATGCCCTTTTTGACACATATATAATGCCATTAGCCTTCAGTGGGATCAGTATTGTGTCTTTAATGAAAAAGTATGTGGAATACCACTAAATTATCTGCTGTAAATTATTCTAGGCCTATTTCTTGCTGTAGATTTTAATATACTTAGTTATACTTTGGATTATCCATCTGTATTTATAAACCGTGCAAATCTGATATGGAGTAACTGAGATGCAATAAATATTGTAATGCTGTGATGCCATTTTTTCAGCAGTCATCAGACCTCATCCTCATTTTAAGACTGCTTTGATATGCATATTGATTATTTTTTATTAGCGCAAGTAAGTGTTCCAGAATGTATTAAGTCAGAGTAAACAGTAAGTGCTGCTTTTGAATGCTAATTACTTTATGAATGGTTGTATTTATACAGTATTTATTATGGATTAGGCTGCCTCATGTTCTCATTACTCTGCAATACGACACTGAGGTCACGTTTATAATGATAACATGCATAGTAAACTGTTTGACAGCTGTTTGAAGGCTGAAATAATCAGTCAGAACAAAATACTGGCTTGAATGGATGCCATGAAAACCTGGTCAACCTAACTGCCAGCCTTGATATGTGGGGGAAAAAAATATGTTGCCTTCTTCCACTGATATTCAATATATCTTGTCTAACAACCAAAATGGTAGGTAGTAATTCCAATCTGATGGGGGTAGCAAAGATGGAGAAAATATTTTATGTCCTGTATGAGCAGACAAATAGAGACAAAATTAAATTAAAGATGAAACCAAAGCCCCCTGCCCTGAGCAACTTTTATTTTGGTTGAATTAGGGCCCTTCTATAATCCAGTCTCTCTTCCAGAATACACTGTATTCTATCTACCTGCCTAATCATGGTGCAAACAGAAGGCATACAGGACAAAATATCAACAAAGGTCCAGACCAAAACTGGTAACATCACTCTTGTTTACAAGGTGGCAAATGCTTCCGCTGGCCTAATCCCAGACAGCCAAATCCTGGCCCCACTGAAGTTAACGACAAGACTCTTGTTGACTTCAGTGGGGTAAGAATGTGGCTCACGGTGTGAAGCTCTGACTTGTTAATCATGCTAGTGTTCCAACGGGGATGAAACCAGACTGGAAATGATTAAGGAGGCTGTTTTTGGAGATATGGAGAGAGTGATGACAGCACAGTTACTGGAAATAAAGACTACAGGGAAGGGTTTATGTGAAGAGTGAAGGGCATAAAAGAAAAATAGTAGTGTATACTTAGTGGTTTGCATGTTGCTGTAGTGCAGAGGACGGGGGTAGATGAGAGGGATTGGGCATGAAGATGATACGTTGGGTGGGTTTCGAGCGGCTGAAGGGAAAGGGAATTGAGGGGGTAAAGTTGTAAGAGGATCATATTCTTGTGGATGCTGATGATCCTTAATGGGAAAAAAACCAGCAAATTACTTGTAAGTTTAGAGGAATGAGAGTCGCTGGTGCCATTAGCAATTATGAGTATGTAAAATGAGCTCTTAATATTCCACATCCATTAATCATCAAAAAACAAAAAAGTGTAGTAGATCATTTGACGTGCATAGGTGTGAGAGAGAGAAGATGAATGCATTCCTGTGCATCACTGAGACTTATTCCTGCAAGCTGTATTTGTTCCCCCGTGGAAACAAGAAAGCATAACTCAGTAGTACATAAAATACCTATGGATTTCTAAATGCAGGCAAAAATCCCTCTAATTTGAGTTGCCAAATTACAAAACAGTACAGTGTATTTGGGGGAGAAAATCCTTTTATTACTTAGTATTAGAAAGTTTTCAAAACTTATCCTGGCTTTTTAAAGAAGTCCTATTGATTCAACAGTTTATAGGTGTGTATTTGACAGAACATTTGATGTGGTAAATAGGAACCATTTATAGAGAACACTGTGAGAGAGCACTGTCATTTTGATTCTAGCCAGAAGTGGTGATCACTAAATAGGAGAGTATGAACATAGCCTAAGAAGGGTATGAAATTAAGATCTGAAAAAATAAGTGGTTTAGAAGACCTAAAGGCACTGAAATGACTGTATTTTGGTTCCATTGTCCTCCAAGTAGCTAATCCATTCCAAAGAGCAAGTTGCTGATACTCCTGTGTTTCACGAACCTCCCCTTGGCTGCTTTCCCTCAACAATTCTAATAATAGCTTGGATGAGAATAGACAGAAGTCAAAAAAGAGGAGCAAAGTAAGGCAATGAAGTAGGAAGAGTTGGAAGCAATGGAGAGAGAGAGAGTTCAAGCACCCTTCCCCACCCAACCCCCTTGTACCATCAATAATAAAGTGGTGGAGAAAAGTCCTTTTGACTATGACTTTCTATACTATGACCTAAGCATGTGATTCCCAGTTTGCATACACATACTTGTGCTAGCTCACTTTGATCTAGCATGAGTTATAGAAGTAGTGTAGCTGCAGTAGCATGGACAGTGGCAACACACCACTGATTGCAGGCAGGTTGGTACTAGGCACAACCTGTGCTACTGCAGCTCCGCTACTACAGGTATTTATATTTGTGATAGCTCAGTGAAAGCTAGTGAGAGTATGTGTATGCGAGCTGGGAATCATACTCCTGGCCCATAGTATAGATGTAGCCTGTGTATATACTAACGTTATCTTGTCAACACTCAGTTACCACCATGCTGAACACATTATAAATACCTAGATAGATATTATAAACACCATCCAAAAGCTTTCAAAGTATGTCACAGTTAAATTAAAGAGACACTTCTCACCCCAAAACGCTTCCAAATATAGGGATCATATCTGTAAATACATTGAATAGTACCTTGGCTGCAATGGGAAGACTTGAGGAGCAGGGTACTACTCATCATGAATAATAGTCTCTGAATCTGGCCCTAAATTAAAACAGGATGCAATGAACAAAGAGTCTGGGACTGTAGAATGATTGAGGGCAAGGGATACGACAGTGAAGTTATACAGTAACTTACGTTTGCTCTGTGCATGACTTGACTGGTCTTTCATATATAATGTGTGTGTTTATATGCACTTTAAAATGTAATGTAGCTTGATTGTGAACTAAAACAAACGTGTGTTTGTAGTTGGTGTGTGGTGCTGCGGTGATAGAAGTGAGAGAGCCAGTTAAGGAGAAGGGGATTGCTTGGCAGGATATGGAGATATGGGAGTTGAAGAGGGTATTGGGAATGGGGAAGTGGGAGGAAAGCTTAAGAGTAAGTCTCAGAAGGTGATGGTGTAGCAGACAGACAGGTAAAATAACTTGTTGACAAGTGAATTAAACAAGCAGCAACAGTGTGAGTGGTTTCTGACAATACGAGGGTGTCTGGTGATAGTGATGAGCTTAGGGTGACCAGATATCCCAATTTTATAGGGACAGTCCTGATTTTTGGGTCTTTTTCTTATATAGGCTCCTATTACCCCCCACCCCGTCCCAATTTTTCACATTTGCTGTCTGGTCACCCTAGATGAGCTGGATAGAGTGCAGCAGGGCTGATGTTGCAGAAGTGCATGGAGGCTGTAAAGGTGTATTGCTGTTGTGGAAGCTTCCTGGGGAGGGGTGGAGCATGCTACTGAAATCTAATGTTTCCACTGGCTCAGTTCATCCCTGCATTCCCTCTTGCTATGACTGCTGGAGCTAGAGAGTACGTCTACACTACGGGACTATTCCGAATTTGCATAAACCGGTTTTGTAAAACAGATTTTATAAAATCGAGTGCGCGCGGCCACACTAAACACATTAAATCGGTGGTGTGCGTCCATGGTCCGAGGCTAGCGTCGATTTCTGGAGCGTTGCACTGTGGGTAGCTATTCCCTAGCTATCCCATAGTTCCCGCAGCCTCCCCCGCCCCTTGGAACTTCCGGGTTGAGATCCCAGTGCCTGATGGGGCAAAAATCATTGTCGCGGGTGGTTCTGGGTAAATGTCGTCAGTCACTCCTTCGTCTGGGAAAGCAACGGCAGACAAGCATTTCGCGCCTTTTTTCCCTGGATTGCCCTGGCAGATGCCATAGCATGGCAATCATGGAGCTTGTTTTGCCGTTTGTGACTCTCACCGTATGTGTACTAGATGCCGCTCACAGAGGCGATTCAGCAGCGCTACACAGAAGCATGCTTTTGCTTTTGCATGACAGCAGAGATGGTTACTAGCCATATTGCACCATCCAAACCCTTCCATAAATTGGAACTGAGGATGATCATGGCTACCAGTCCTTTTGTACCATTTGCTGCTAGTGCCCCTGGTCAATCAGCCAGGGCGCAAAAGCCAAGAGTGGTTACTAGCCATATTGTACCTTCCATCGCTTTGTACCATTGGCTGCTGTCATAAGTGCCCCTGGCCGATCAGCCAGGGGCGCAGCAAAATTGGGAATGACTCCCTGAGTCAATCCCTCCTTTTTGGTATCTAAAAATAGAATCTGTGCTGCCTAATATAGGCAAGTGTGCTAGAGAACCACCTGCTCTGTGTCAGAGCCCGCAGAAATTATCTGTATGCTATTCACAGGGGGTGCTCCTGTAACAACCCCACCTGTTGATTCCGTTCTTCCCCCAGCCTTTCTTGGCTACCGTAGCATTGTCCCCCCACTTGTGTGATGAATTAATAAAGAATGCAGGAATAAGACACACTGACTTGTTAGTGAGAAATGAGTGGAAGGCAGCCTCCAGCTGCTATGATAGTCCAGACAGGACATTAAGCAGTGTGTAGGAGAGAAGCCCAGCATCCCACTGCTAGTCCAGGGGCAACTGAATCTTTTCTTTACACATGAAGGGTGGGGCTGATGGAGCTCAGCCCCTGTTGCTATGATGAGGATGGTTACCAGCCATATTGCACCATCCATCCACCAGAAAAAATTAGGGCCAATAGGCTGATGACGAGGACGGTTACCAGTCCTTTTGTCCCATCAGCTGAAGCTGATCATGAGGATAGATTTCCATCATTTTGTACGATCAGCTTATGCTGATGATGAGGATGGATTTCCATCTTTTTGTACCATCAGCCGCCCATGACGGGGGGGGGAGCAAGGATGTTGGTGTTGAGTGCTGCACTATCGCGTCTATCTGCAGCATTCAGTAAAGATAGGGTGACATGTAAAAGAGTCAGAGGATTGTTTTACCTTTCGCTTCTGGGGGTGGGTGGGGGTGGGTGAGTAGATTGCCAAGCTATGCCCTGACCCGCGGGCACTGTGTTTGACCCTAGAAGCATTTGGAGCTCAGCCAAGAATGCAAATAATTTTAGGAGGCTGCAGGAACTGTGGGATAGCTTCAGTCCTCCAGTCCATGCGCATCCATTTGATTCTTTGGCTTTCCGTTACGCTTGTCACGCTGCAGTGCGCTGAGTCCCTGCTATGGCGTCTGTCTGGAGATTTTTAAAAAAGGATTCTAACGGAGCGCTGATAGAACGGATAGAACGGATTTGCCTGCCCTTACAGCGATCACATCCGCATGGTCCATGCGGGAGCTCTTTTTTTTATTTTGATTTCGGACTGCATCGCCACCCGTGCTGATCGGAGCTCCACGCTGGGCAAACAGGAAATATTCAAAAGTTCGCGGGGCTTTTCCTGTTTACCTGACCACTGCATCCGAGTTCAGATTGCGGTCCAGAGCGGTCACTGGTGCACTGTGGGATAGCTCCCGGAGGCCAATACCGTCGATCAGCGTCCACACTAACCCTAATCCGATATGTTAATACCGATACTAGCGTTACTCCTCTCGTTAGGGAGGAGTACAGAAACCGGTTTAAAGAGCCATTAAAATCGATATAAGGTGCCTGCTAGTGTGGACGGTTTCGGCGTTAAATCGGTTTTACGCTCCTAAAACCGATTTAAACGCCTAGTGTAGACCAGGCCAGAGTTGAAGCTGCCTATAAGTCCCTAGCTGGAGTTACTGTGCTCTGGCTACCTCCCACTGGCATGTGGCCCTTGAGAATTGTTGCAAGGTGGCACAAGTAAAAGTTGTTCCCAGTCTGGTCTAACCTCTGCCATGGCTGGAGTGGGGCAGGATGGTCTTATTTGACTGTCTATTATGATAATGGTGCATGAGGAAGGTCAGCTGTACTGTATGCTGGCTTTTCTGTAAGCTAGATCACTTCATTGATAAGCGACTGGCATATAGATGCCCTGACACATGTTTTAAGTAAGAGCATTGCAAGCAACATGATTGTGGAGATGAAAATAGCAGTTACTTGCAAACACTTATGTACCTGCTTAGCTATAAGGCCCATTGACTTCAGTAGTCCTGTTTGTGTATATAAAGTTATGCATGAATGCAAGTGTTTGCAGGATGAAGGCCTGAATGACAGCGATCACTACACATGTACATTTGCTGACCCATTCCTGCAGACTGGCCAAGATAGTTCATTTAGTTTTACACTCAGAGGATTGCAAAGTTTTTGTTTGTTTATGTGATGGAAATTTTTATGAAATCAACATTAATGTCTAAAATAACCTTATTTGTTTCTGTATTAGTACAAGCAGGAAAACATTTAAAAAAAAATATTGTGATCTAGTTTTCTGCCAAAAACTTTCTTTGGAGTTATGGGAATGATCTTCGTCCCCTTGAGCTGTGATTGCTGATAGAAAAACCCTACTCAAAGCAACTTGTTTATATGCATTATTTTAAATGATCAGGAATACATCTTACCTTTTATTGCACTGTTACACAAGAGGGTAGAAGATAGGGAGCAGCGGCAGTTATCCTAATTCAAACAGCCAAGAGTATGGTAGGAAGTACACTTGATTAACATGCATGAACTTGATCCATTGAAAAGGAGGGCTTTTTAGTCCCCAAATTAACTAGCACATATGCTGCTAGCAGCAGCAGGTGTGTTTTGTAGCAGGTTGGCAAAGTAGCAGTAAAATACACAGAATGCATTGTGACGTCCGGTTATCTGGAATTTTGCTTCTGCCAGTAGGATTTCTTAGGCATGCTTACCTTGGTCAATTCATCCTTGCTGTGCTGACTTACTCATACCAGGAAAATATTTCATGCTTTCTGTTAGCTCTGCTGGGACATTATAGCGTAATGTACTTTAACTTTGCCACTCTTCCTTCTGCTGTTAGGACTCTGAATGAAAAACATGTTAATACAATTGATGATGGGGCAAGGACAGTGTTAAACAGAATTACCATTTAAAAAAACAAAAACAAATTAAGCTGATTCAGTTGCTCTATTGACAGCACTGGAGCCTGAAATATACATTTAGACTTTGTCAGGTGTTTGGTTACCATAGTGATGAACATGAAATAAATAGGAGTCCTCTTATCTATGGAGTAGGTATAACAGTGTCATGCCAAGTGTCAGACGTTATCCCACCTGCGTACCTCCATGCTGAGTTGGAGAAGCTACCTGTAGGCCTTAAGAGAGTGGTTCAGTTTTTCATCCCATTCGTACCTTGGCTTCTCAGCTGAGATTGCCTTACAGAGTGATAGTTAATTCCCAAGACTGGTGGTAACGTAGGTGCTTACCCCATAGAAACTGGACTCATTTCACATAGGCCACATATAACTATCCTATGGTAATAACTTTGTCACTATTGACCTTGCACCTAGTGTACACTGGGCACATACTGGGATTTAATATCTCTTTAACTTCCTAAATGAGCTATTAGGTGCCAAAAATCAGATGTTCAGGTGACTAAGTATGGGCATCCATGTTTGAAAATTTGGTCTAGGTAAATATAGTTAAGATGAGTTGCTTGATGCCATGCGTGATAATGTCTCATATTAATTTAAATCCACAATTAATTGATCTAAAAAAGATTTAAATGCACTGTTCTAAATTCTATTAAAAGTGCCTTCCCTCCCCTACAAGGGAACTGAATAATTCATGGGATTCTTAATGAGATGTGGAAGCTTTTGCCCATTAGAATCTGGAGTACATATTGCATTAATATTGATATTATTTATATTGAGCCTGATCCTTTGAAGACAAAGGGAGTCTTTCTGTTGAGTTGAATGGGCATTGGATCAAGCCCATGGTGCCCCAAAAGTGTTCGGTGCTACGTAGTGATAGAAAACTATTACCAGCTGTTCATTAGCCTATCCCAGGGATCGGCAACCTTTGGCACGTGGCTCACCAGGGTAATGGGTGCTGGGAAGTGGCGGCCAGCACATCCCTCGGCCTGCGCCGCTTCCTGCAGCCCCCATTGGCCTGGAGCAGCGAACCGCGTCCAGTGGGAGCTGTGATAGGCCGAACCTGCGGACACAGCAGGTAAACAAACCGGCCTGGCCCGCCAGGGTGCTTACCCTGGCGAGCCGCGTGCCAAAGATTGCTGATCCCTGGCCTATCTTAAGCAAAACTATCCTTGTGTCATACTATGTATTGTATTATAGATGGCTTTTTCTTTAAATTTGTGCTTTTGCACAGACAATTTATAAACGTGGCTTAATGGTACGAACCTACGCCAGCTATCTGAAAGTACTGTAAGTTATATGCTGGTTGTGTGATGCCTTTAAAAGCAAATGTAGTAGACATTATTGTGTCAGCGATGTCTTAAGCACATCCCTAAATTCCAATATGTGCTAATTATGGGACCTCAAAGGAACCTGTTTTAAGACCAAATATTGTCTTTGGCTATGCATGCACAACTTTCATTGTATTTATGTAAAAAGGGTAGAATTTGGCCAACATTCCTTAGAGAATCTGATTAATGTAGAACAGGTTTAGTGAGAGAATGTGACACAGAGGACATTGGACTTGTCCTTTCCTCTTTTTAATTTGTTACCTCTATAAAGGTCCAAAAAGTCCTTTACCTTTCATTTGGAACTCATTAGAAATGGTCAGGAAGAACTTTAATTCAGAATTTAATCTGAAGAAACAATGCACTCTTTTAAAACTCTCTGGTACTTGCTACTGTACAATTTACATAATGCCTCTGGCATCACAGGCAGTACAAAATGTAGAGAACTAGTGACAAATATGTATAGCAATATTGCACTTTTATCCTGCACTTCTCACGCATAGAACATGTTTTACTGTAGGTATGTTCTATAGGCCCTGGTCTATCTGCTGGTTACCCAAGTAACTGAGCAGCTATACCAGAGATTAAATCCTTTCAGTGGAAAAAAATTCTAAAATTACCAGAAGCAGCTATCTGCCCTTGGCATTGCTGACAAAGCAAGCATATACGTTCTTAAGCATAAGTTTGTTTCTGTATACCTAGATACTAGGGATCAGGAAACCATAAGCAGATCTGAAAATGGGTTGGTAAATAGTTTGAATCCTAGTTATTAGCAAAATGCTGGTAAGTGGATTTTAAGCTCTAAAACCGTGCTTGCTTTTCACTTGCAAATGCATTTTTTTTCTGTTCACACTAATGTGCCTTTTTGATGTAATAGTGAGAGTGAGTTTTAAATTTATTGAAAACGACGAGGTAAATCTAGGTTTATTTAGCCAGGAATTCTGAAGTTATGTTAACAAAAATGTTAAGAGCATATAATATTTTACTAGCTTGATTTTTGTGACGACTATGACTGTTACATGTTTTTAATTAGAAGCTCATTACAGTTGTTAATTTTTAGATCTTTTACACTTTTTATTTCTTACCGCCACAGATTAATCAAGGAATAAAAGTAGTTCACTTCAATACTATTTCCCTCAATATCCGTTTCCCCAAAGACTTCATGTTGATCTCTCTTGTCTTGCTGGACAAAGAGAGATCAACCTGGCTTTCCCCCACAGCCAGTCAATATCACCACAGGACAGGCTGGTACTGGTCACTTCCGAATTATGGGTCCATGCCTGTAAACACTATTAGGCATCGTGCAGTGAGGAGTCCCATTGACTACCATGGGAATATGACTGTTACCCTGTAGCAAGTGTTGTGGGGACTGAGCCTCATGTGAAGTGCTTGTTTCCCCTTCACAGCATGCCCAACACCTGTCTGTTCATGGATGGAAGAACCAGGTGAGAGATGGAGAATTTTTAATATACCTGAATAGTCTGAACTTTATTCAGTTCTTAGATTTAACAAGTAGTTCCCCTATGACAGGTAGAGTTTTATTTATGCCAACCAATACACAATTACATTTCAGTGGAATGATAGCAAAAACTAAATCTATTGTGCATCTCAGACTTGCTGTTTTGGATTTGAACTCATTCGTATCATTTTCTGCATTGATTTTAGAAGGAACAATACGGGCGACAGAGGGAAGGCATTACAAGTGATGCTTCAAGTCCTGCAGACCTGTGATCACCCTGCTCCAGATATGTTCTGCCTGTGTGGGAGAATCTACAAGGACATATTCCTTGATTCCGACTGTAAAGATACCAGTAGCCGAGATATTGCCATTGAATGGTAACAGAAAAAGCAAACCCATTTGAAAATGCTGTTAAAGTTTTACATCTGGCTTTGAAAAAACAGCAGAATTTATCTAAACAAGACTGTGCCGAATTATAAGACTAAACTCCAAGATCTTTACTTCCACACAGTGTTTATTTAAGCAAACTCCTATTGAAGTAAAATTTGCACTTGCTTTAGTCAGAATTGAGAAAACTTTGAGTAAGGATCTCCATTTTGGCCAACTGTATCTTAGTGTTTTTTTGTTTTTTGTTTGTTTTGTTTTAAGGCAAACAAATTCCTGGTCTCTTACTCTTCTCTATGTATTGGTATGGGTTGGGAATGCTGTACAAACAGCGAATTCAGGGTGAAATTCACCTCCGTGCAGAGACACCACAGAAGACCTAGTGCTATTTACATCTCACTTAAACCCCACTTTGAGGGTTTAAGTGAGATGCAGGTAGTGTGGAGGCCTCATGCTGGTCTTCTGCACAGGGAGGAATTCTATCCTCAGTCCCAGGAGGGGGTGCTGAGAAAGGAGATCTCTCATGTTGCTCAATAGCAAGTTGTCCAGTGAGTTTAAGGAGCCGCATTGATAAACTTCATAATAAAGTCACGGCACAGACATGTGTATACACAGATCTCTCTCTCTCTCTGTGTGTGTGTGTGTGTGCGTGTGTGTGTGTGTATGTATATATATATAAGCCACATATTGTACAGTAATTATTCAAACTTCTGCTGATTGCAGTAATGTTAATGGTGTATTTTCTGGATTGTTACTGTAAAATATTTTTTTTTCAAAGGGGATGTCTCAAGCAGTGTGTGCAGGGAATAATGAACCCCCAGGATGTAAATGGGTCTCTCCTGAAATTAAATAAATGCATAAAAACTGTTGGCCCTAGATAATTTAGCCACGTTCATGGGAGTTTTGCTACTAAGGAACAAGATTTGGGGCATAGAGACATAAAGTACAGAATATGTGCAACTCTCAGCCCCTTTTGTAAAATTCTCACTAAGAAAGAACATCTTGCTGCATTTTCCTTGAATATTCCTATATCACCAATGGAATAAAATGACATTCTGTTGCATTAAATGTTAATTTTTTTAAATAACTAACTCAGATTTTCCTTCATCCAAATCCTGCAAATTGATGGGACACAAAATTGTATGCAGGTCCTCTGCTCTCCTCTCTTCTTTGACAACAGGTTAAATCAGTGGCTCTCAACCTTTCCAGACGACTGTACCCCTTTCAGGAGTCTGATTTGTCTCGCGTACCCCCAAGTTTCACTTCACTTAACTACTTGCTTACAAAATCAGACATAAAAATACAAAAGTGTGACAGCACACTATTACTGAAAAATTGCTTACTTTCTCATTTTTACTATATAGTTATAAAATAAATCAATTGGAATATAAATTTTGTACTTACATTTCAGTGTATAATATATAGAGCAGTATAAACAAGTTATTGTCTGTATGAAGCTTAGTTTGTACTGACTTCACTGGTGCTTTTTATCTAGCTTGTTGTAAAACTAGGCAACTATCTAGATGAGTTGATGTACCCCCTGGAAGACCTTTGTGTACCCCTGGTTGAGACCCACTGGGTTAACGCATGGTCTCTAAAGCATTCCCTTTTCAAGGTGATGGTGGTACAAAGTAATGAACATGTTACATGGTCCCTAAAAATACTTTCTTCCCAGGGGGCGATGAGCCCCTTTTTTTACAACTGTGCTGTGTTTTGTGTTTAAGGCACAGTAAGATGTGAGCTCTAGACTCTTTGTCTCTGCAGGTACCGCAAGGGATTTGAGCTCCAGTCAAGTCTGTATTCTGGAATTAACCTTGCAATTTTGCTGATTGTGGCAGGACAGCAGTTTGAAACCTCTATGGAATTAAGAAAAATAGGTAAACAAACAAGAAGTTTGTGTTCTCGTTTTAATAAAGAACAATTGAATTTTATTTTGCTGAGATGGGTCTGAGGTCTATTCATCATTGCCCCTTGGTCCCTTTATGCCAGCTACATCAGCATAAAAGGGGCCACAGAAGGAGCATAAATCTGCTCCAGGGAACAGACCCCAGATAAGTGTGACCCCTACAATGAGTTGATGCAGAGACAGCTCTGTGCCACCTCTTCAGGAGCCCTGGGAACAGGTGGGGGAATTAGAGCACACAGCAGAGGTGGAGGGAGGTGGTGTAGGCTGGACCTGTGGCCCAACTGTTCTGCGCCACTGCAGTGGTTCAGAGTTGCCATTGCAACAAAGGTGTGAATTAAGGGGCATTGAGGGCCACTACAGACACTGAATCAGGGAGACCATCCCCTCACCCCCTTTGTATCAGTGCAGAGATTAATCTGGCTCAAAATTTGGTTTAGCCCATTACAGCATTAGGAGCCAGTTGCCCAACTCAGATTCCAATTTCCCCAAAGTTCAAGAGCTTGATTGAAACCCATCCCTGAGATAGATAGATTTATAAAGTAAAACTGTTGTATTATAGATTCAGTTACATTCTAAAAAGGTAATAGCCAAAAATCAAAGTTCTACATTTGGAATCGGATCCTCAGCTGCACCAGAGCAGCCCTCCCCGCAGCAAAGGAGGCCAGGGGGATGCAAAAGTGTCTTTTTAACCACTTTACACCTCAATCCTGGGGCCAGTCTGCACCAGCCCCTGACCTAGGGACTGTTCCAGCAGGTGGGGATCTCTAGGACATAGGGACACCTAGGTACATCCCCTACACTGGGAGCCAGTGTAAGAGCTCCTACAGTGGCCCTTCACAAAATAAATCCTTCCCTGGCCAGCTGAGCCATGTCTAAGGCTGCGTTTTGTCACCACAGCTGTACAAAGTAACCTTAATGGGGTCAAGCACCTGGCCCATAATCTCCAGGTAGGAGTAAATACTCCCATTCTTTCATTAATGACAATTCCATCTCTGAATGATCATTGTTACAGTGATAGCAAAATATGCAAAAATTTCATTTAAAATAGAAGCATTTTTTCAATGTGGAATTTTCCAGGTGTGCGGCTGAACAGTTTGTTGGGAAGAAAGGGAAGCTTGGAAAAAATGAATAATTACTGGGACGTGGGACAGTTTTCAGTGTGAGCATGCTGGCCAGTGACATTGGTAAGGCAGTGCAAGCAGCGGAGAAACTGTTTAAACTGAAGCCTCCAGTTTGGTAAGTAGTGTGTGTTCTCATTAAATGCACATAAAGTCTCAGTCAAAAGAGCTACCTTTTGGGATTTTTATAACTAGACTGGACAAAATACTAGAAAATGTCCAGTAGGGAACAATCCTACACAGACAATTGGATGAACCAGATGACTTAATACATTTCTAAATCTCAAATTTTGCAACTCTGATTTGAACTTGATTCTTTATTGTGGTTTTTTCTGGTAGAAAATAAAATTATCCATCAGACTGATAGAGCTGGTTTTAGATTCCCCTGAAATGTGTATGTTAAGGGGAGGAGGATGGTGGAGATGACTCAGACTGAAGTAGAATTCTCTTCTAAGTATTGATATGTGCAACCCATTCTGCCCCCCCATGTGATCAGTCCATTGGCATCACTACATAGGGATCCATTTAACCATGTACTTCTCAAATCAGTTGTGCATAAAAGCACACTATAGATTCATGTCTAAGCTTGATATCAGGCCTATAAATTTGTAAAATCAGCACAGTCATATGTAAATGACAGTATCTTGTAGACTACATTTAATTTTGTTTTAAATTACATTTGAGCTACTAACTTATTAAAAAGCTTTGGGAGGGGAGGAGATTCTGAGTCAGTCTCAGAGTCTCTCTCTCGCTCTCTCTCTCTCTCTCTCCCTCCCCCTCCTCCCTCCCCTTGATTGACTGTATATGTTCTAGGTACTTGAGGTCATTAGTCCAGAACCTGTTGTTAATTCAGCGTTTCAAGAAACTCATCATCGAGCATTCTCCCAGACAAGAGAGACTGAACTTCTGGTTAGATATCATTTTTGAGGCAACGAAAGAAACAACTAATGGACTGAGATTTCCAGTAAGATGCCCAAATAGGTTTTGTAACATATAAATCCTAATTTCCCCAGATCTTATTGAATGGCATTAACCAAAAGCTAGCATATTTTCAATCTCCCTTCTTCTACGTAGTCATTTGACCAACCTAAAAACATCTGATGCCCTCTCCAAAGTACAGTAACAAATATACCATAAAAATATTGTTTTATTGTAAATAGGAAAAAAACCATGGATTTTGTAAAACAAAAAAATATGTATGTAATGTTTGGTTTGAGATTGCTTATTATCCTATATCACTATCCTTCTTGAGATCTTATGGTATAGTTGCTGTTACATTTCACTAAACAGAACTCTGTTTTTTTTTAGGTTTTAGTGATAGAACCAACTAAGGTCTATCAGCCTGCATATGTGTCAATCAACAACGAAGCAGAAGAGAGCACTGTCTCTCTGTGGCATGTCTCACCCACTGAAGTGGTAAGACAAATGGCAAACACATTTCACATGGCTAATGATGCTTTGTACTTGTATGGCTCCTTTTTCACCTATGGATTTTGAAGCACTTTAGAAACACTTTAAACTTTTCTACATCCCTGTGACGCAGGACAATTAATATCTCCATTTTACACATGGGGAAACTGAGGTACTATAGAGAAGGTGAAATGACTTGCAGATCTGGGATTATTCAGTGGCTGATCTCAGATAAGAATTCAGGTCTTTGTTGCTCCCAGTCCTGAGCTCATTTCACTAGAACATGCTCTATCAAAGTCTTCCATGCATCTGATGAAGTGGGTTATAGCCCACGAAAGCTTATGCCCAAATAAATTTGTTAGTCTCTAAGGTGCCACAAGGACTCCTCGTTGTTTTTGCTGACTAACAGACTAACATGGCTACGCCTCTGAAAACCTTTTGGGTAGCGTGATTGATTCTGTTATCCTCTTTAATTTTTGTTTTTTTACATTAGCACATGTGATTTTACAGAGATACAATTCAGAGCTAACCTACATTGATTATTAGTTATTATTGATAAAGCACCATAATGGCATTGTTGAAATTGTAAAGGTTTTCCAAACGTTGGGAGCAGCATGAAAGAAGATATCAGGTTGTGAGCCAGTGAAGGACAAAGTCAAGAGACAAACTTTGTTGGAATATGGGGTTATGAGAGAGGGTGTAGGAGGAAATTTATAAAGAGATGGGATGCAGACAGGTATGGAGTTGTCCAAACCTTTGACAGTGAGAAGTAACTTGAATTTGATGAGAAAGGAGAATAGAAAGCCCAGAATGATCAAGAAGGGGGAGATACTGTTGGAAAGGCGTGAGAGGAGGACAGCTTTTGCAGCCTCCATGAGTGACATCTGGAAAAGAGGTATGGTAGCCAAAGAGGTTATGATAACCAAAGTAAGAGATGACCAAATAATGGAACAAGGTTTTAAATGTTTGTGAATCCCTGAAATCTAATCTGACCTGGTGTGGTGGGGTTGTGCACTACTCCCAATACAGGCCACAGCATATATGACACAATTTTACCTTACAAAGTAGATTCCTTGTTGACTGCCCTAACCTATGTTAGCTGACAACAGTAACCAAGATACCATCCACTTGCTGGGGACAGCTGGAGGGCAGTACTTATGGTCATAATCTGTCCATTTCCCTCTCTGCCTTCAATTATATCTGTGCCAGAGCTTCCTGGGGGAGTGAATTCATAGGAGCCAATTACGCTAGCGCTCTGTCTGCTGAAAACGGGAGAGTTCTATTCCTAAAGGAGAAGAGCAGGGCAGTGGATCTGCCCTATGTGTATTTTTTCATGTGAAAGGATTGCTTAATCAGTCCAAAGATGTACTGTTTGGTAAATTACACTTCAAGCTTCAACTTTGCTTTTGAAACTGAATTTTACACTAGAAAATATGTATCTTAATTCACTGTGATATTTTTAAAATTGCTTTTCCTCAAGTGAGTAAAGCTAGCATTGAATATACATCCTATATCTACCCAAATCTATTCATCCTTTCAAATAAAAATATGGAGATGTGGCTAGTCTTGCCAAGATCCTATGTATTGTATGACTTTGCTTTCAAATAACAAGCTGAGACTAGCCTTTGGTTGACTTAGATCTTTGTTCCTTACAGAAACAGATTCATGAATGGAATTTTACAGCTTCCTCCATTAGGGGAATAAGGTTGGTATGTTTGAAAACAACTAATTACGGTTTCACATTTAATGTTTCACTTATGTCAAATGATCATGCCTTACAATTTGAGATAATGAACTCTGCTTTTCATTTCCTGTTAAATCTTTCTTCTACTTAAACCGCTTCAGAACATTGTAATAGGGAAGAGTCTGTCTTTCCTTAAGTCGGTGGTTCTCAAACTTTTGTACTGGTGAACCCTTTTAAATAACAAGCCTCTGAGTGCGACACCCTCACCCCCTTTTTATATATTTAACACCATTATAAATGCTAGAAGCAAAGTGGGGTTGGGGTGGAGGCTCACAGCTCGCGACCCCCATGTAATAACCTCACGATCCCCTGAGGGGTCCCCAGTTTGAGAACCCCTGCCTTAAGTCAAGCAGAGCAGTGAGCTTCTGCTCTAAAGAGTCCGACCTAAAATGTCAAGACTTCTATTTTGAACTGTATTTACAATTTTTATATTCAGCTAAGCTGGGGTTGCCAAACTTTTTGACATCATGACCCCATTTTAACTAATTATTTCCTCCCAGGACCCCAGACAGCCTGGAGGATGCCATTTTGTCCTAGAATATGATGTCCTCTGCACAGAGTGACCTTGTATGTATGGTGCATGTGAAGTCATGTGTAGAGCAAAATGGCCTTCTCCAGGCATCATGACCTGGCACACACTGTACATGTGAGCAAAATGGCATCCTCCTCACACTAGGGATTGCCACAACCCCATTTGCTGATAGTGTGACCCCGTTTGGGAACCATTGAGCTAAACCCACCCTCAATTGGTGCAATCACACTTTTAGTTCCATGTCACTGGAAGCTAGATTTACAGGAAATAAATTGTAGTTTCTTTTCCATGGTTGACACTTTTGTATTTAAAAACAAGGATGAGAGAGGGCTGGAAGAGGCTAGCTGAAGACATCTCTTACATTAGGAGACATCTATAGAGAAATCTTCAGGCTGCAAGAAAAGTACAAGGTCTCAGACTAGAGTTGCCAACTGTCTAATCTCACAAACCCCAACACCCTTACCCTACCCGGCCTCTTCTTTGAGGCCCCACCCTGCTCACTCCATCCCCCCTCCCTCTGTCGCTCACTTTCCGCCACCCTCACTCACTTTCGCTGGTCTGGAGGGGATACGGGCTCTGGCCTGGGTCCAATGGGTTTGGGGGGATGTGGGGCTCCATGCTGTCCCTGGGGCAGGGGTTTGGAGTGCAGGAGTGGGTGTGGGGTCTGGGAGGGGGCTCAGGGCTGGGGCATGGGATTGCGATTTGTGAGGGGTGCAGGCTCTGGGAGGGGCTGGGGTGCAGGAGGGGGCTCTGGGATGGGGCAGGGGGTTGGATGCAGGAGGGGGTGAGGGGTGCAGGCTCCGGCAGGGTGGCGCTTACCTTAGATGGCTCCCAGTTGGCGACACAGCGCAGCTAAGGCAGGCTCCCTGCTTGCCTGCCCTGGCCCCACACTGCTCCCAGAAGCAGCTGGCATGTCCCTCTCGCCCCTGGGGGTGGGCAGATGGCTCTGCACGCTGCCTCCACTCACAGGCACCACCGCCGCGGTTCCCAGCCAATGGGAGCTGCGGAGTTGGCGCTTGGGATGAGGGCAGCACGCGGAGACCCTTGCCTTCCTCCCCCTCAAGAGGCTGCAGGGATGTGCAGGCCGCTTCCAGGAGTGGCACAGGGCCAGGGCAGGCAGGGAGTCTGCCTTAGCCCCGCTGTGCCACCAGACTTTTAGCAGCCTAAAATCTCCCGGTTTGGCTTCAGTAGCCTCTGGGAGATAAAGCCCGACACTGAGAGACTCCCAGTGAAACAGGGAGGGTTGGCAACCCTATCTCAGACCCAGATAGATGAGGTATATAAAAAAATACCTCAGATCACATCAGCAAAGGTGATTACCCATTCTAGGTGTAGGAGCGTCTGAGAGAAGTGAACCAATGGGTAACTTCTCTTCTCTTCCTGGACTTTCTTGATCAAGAAACAATTAATTATATTGTCCAAAAGCTTCTTCCCTCAGTTTGACAAAGGATTAAATTAAACTGAACTCTAAATATAATTTCGCCAGATAATAGTAAAAAGTCAGCCCTGTTTTCTAAAACTTAATTAATTTTTTTTAACAAAGCTCAGTTGTAGTTTCTTAGGCCATGAATTAGTTTAGTTAGCATAAAACATCAGTCCAATAAAGAAGATACATTACAACAAAGAGCTCTGAACTCAAAATCCTGGAAGCATTACAAATAACCTACCCATGTAATTGAGCACTTGAAGATATAACATAAAAAATTAAAGAATTTCATATTTCCTCTCAAGTATAGGTAATGACCTCAGAACAGTACCCCTTTGATTAAATAAAAATAATACTACCTTTCTTGGTTCATTAACCAAGCAATAAAATAATATAACCAGATTCTTCTGTTCAGAAGCTACACTGATTAAAGTCCCCAAACGAGAGGAAGCACAGAGATGAAATAGATGGGAATTCTGTAGTGGCTCTGGGGAAATAATCTTACCCCCTAAGACTGCTGTGCATCCATTGCTGCAGCCGCACACTCCTGTGGGTCATGGCCCCTTCTCCACCCAGCTCTGTTGCAGAACAATGGTTGAGGGAACCACTTGGCCTCCTCACGCCTTTCCTAGTCTGTCCTTGCTCTGCCTCCCTCCCCCACCCCAAGTGCAGGTGCTGGGAGCATGGGTGCTGGAACTAGGGGTGCTGCTGTACCCGCTGGCTTGACGTGGTTGCCATTATATAGAGGGTTTACAGTTTGGTTAAATGGCTCTCAGCACCCCCACTATAAAAATTGTTCCAGCACCCTTGCTGGGAGCCTTCACAGAGTTGTTGTCCCCTTGCTGTAAGGGTCTGGAGCCTGGGTCTGCTGGTCCCTAAGCAACTGCTGCTTCCACATTGCCACCAGACAGCTCTGTCAGAGCAGCAGTTGACAGGCTGTGAACGTAGTGGGCCCAACAGTACTGGATATGCTACCCACAAAGGATCTGATTGGCAGTGCTCCCAGAGTCCCTGATTGGTCCAGGTGCACTACTTAAGCTTGGAGGGAGCACCAGGAACAGGAAGTTGACTATGCAAATAGGCGAATCCTCAGCTAGCTTCTATCACAGGCCTTGCTCTTAGTTACTGCTCTGATCCCTGGCTTTAGTTCCTGGCTTCTGACTCTGTCTCTGACCCTCAGCCTTGACTCCTGGCTTCCAACCCTGGCTCTAATCCTCCGTGCTGGTTCCGGTCTTCCAGTTACAGCTCTTACCTTTGGTTCTGTTCCTGACTCTTGACTCCAGCTCTACCCACTAGGCCTGGTCACCCAGGCCCCAACTGTAGCACTTGCACTCAAATCCTGCCTACCTGACCTTCAGTACTGCAGAACCACCACTAGTCCTTCTGCACCTGTGCAACTGAGATAGGTGCAGCCAGGATTTTCCCTTTGTTGCACTGGAGAAATGTTAGGTTATTTTTGGTCCCAACAAGTTTCCAAGACCAATGAAATGATTATTGTTGCTGGTGTGCACCGTTACCAGATAAGGTGCTACTTTTCTAAAACACACATTACTTACTTTACAATGGGCTTAGTTTGCATTATTAATAATTGCTTAGCATGGTAACTTTACTTAAATAGTGACAATTAATTTGCTTTGGCTCCTTTCTTAATCATTTCTGCGGACTCTAAAACCCTTGGAAGTAAAGTTTTATGTGATTGAATTAGGTATGATTTCTTTTAACGTTTGTATTTGTTGATTTTGAGTTATTTGACCTCTTCATGCTTTTGAAACTCTCACCAGTTATTTAATATAGAATAGTACTTGTAATCTTAATTCACACTTTTGTCAAATGTAATTGTTCTTTATGGTAGCCAGTTAATCTTAAATTCCTGAGGCATTCCTATATAGTTTGTTATATTTAGTAAACTGAAAATCATATGCATGGATATTGACTTGTTTCACCTGTGTATAACCTTTGAAAATTCACATTGTTTTTTATTGTAGTTTAGTCAGATAGATTAATCTGCCTCATACATTTCTACACCGGAGATTGCTTCATCAAAGCCAAGTGATGCAGTGACATTTGAAATGGAGAGTTTTATTGTGTGTTTTGTAAAGTAATAGAGCTGGCTGCAAAAAATGAGGGTTTCCTCCCATGTTACATTTCCAGAGTGGAATTATTACTAAATATAACTTTTATTAAAATTATACAAAATGTTTTTTGTTTTGGCCGAATTCTTTCTATGTATTTTAGAATGTTGGCACTGTTGTTACCCTTAAATGTTACAGCAACCCAAAATATTGAGCATTCAATTAATTCATGTTCTCAAATGAACAATGCCTTTACAAAACAAGGCACCTCATACACATAAGTAAAGTGCTAATCAAAAATTATTGAATGGGGGAAAAATAGCATTTAGAGTGAATTTTGCTTGGGATCATAAAGACCATGAACATTTCCAAATGCAGCTGAACTGCAGAGGTTCTCTTACAAAGTGGACACACAAAAGACCTCTTCAAACTCTACACTTAGTTGAACAGGGCTTCATGACAGTTCTGTGCAGTCTAGTGTGGAGGGAGAGCTTGGTGGCTGCTCAGGGAAGGGAGGAAGGGGTTGCAGGAGTTTGCAGTTATGCAGATCCTATGACTATGAACTCCTGTATGGGGGATGGAAAATGTTTAGCAATTCAGAAGCGATTCCAATCCAAAAGCTAGTAGCAGCTATGATGGGATGGTAGGACTTCTGTGTGCATTGTGCATGGACTGAAGGTGGATTCCATTTCTCCCAGTTCCTGCAAAGTTCTTCAGCACGCAGCCCATTTATTTGGGTTCTGTGCAGGGGTGATCAAAGAGGCACTTTTTCAACAAAGGGCCTGGCCTCAATGGCAGATGTTGTTGCGCATTAATCTGGTTTTTAAAGGGTTCTAAGAAGCTTACACACTAATGTATGTTGCCATTATTTCCTTTTTAAGGTTTATTGCAAATGTAACCAAAGTATAAACTAAATTCGTTAACATAAACAAAGACAGCCCTGGAATCCAAATAGATGTTAAATCAGTTCAGTTTCCACACAAGGGCAGTCAAATACTAGGAAATCATATGAGTCTACTAAGAAAGGTTTAAAAAAAACGAAAAACATCTGGGATGAGGTTTGCCCTGTCAAAGTCAACATTAGTTTTGCCATTGACTTAAATGTGGCCAGGATTTCACCCTCAATAATAGGTGACACAAGACATTTTATATGTAAGGAGAACAATTACAGCGATTCTTGCATTTGTGAGAGAATTAACTGTGTCCTTGAGAAAAGAAAAGTTGTCTGAAATTGAATAATTCCTAAGATATTACTGCTTCCTCCTCCTCCGTGCTGTCTAATATGAACATATAGAGTAAAACTTTTTTTGATGGAAATTTTACAGCATATCCAAGTTTGACGAACGATGTTGTTTTCTTTATGTCCATGACAACTCTGATGACTTTCAAATCTACTTTTCCACAGAGGACCAGTGTAGTAGGTGAGTTGATTTTACCACTAATAAAACTTCTCTGGTATGTGACTGTTAAGGGTGTTGGAGCCTTCCCAAAAGTGGGGGAGTTGGGGGCCCCTGCCCCTCCCCTGGCCAAGCCAGAAGCTGGAGCAGGGCCGGGGAGCCCACTGTCCCCCTCACCTGGGTTGGAGTGTAGCCGAAATCATCCCCCTGCCCATGTCCCCATTACCCAGGCCTCCCGCCTAGGGCAGGTGGAGGGACCCAGGCTCTCCCTGACCCAACTCCAGCCAGGGGGCAGGGCCACGGAGCCACAGCCCGGCCATGATAAGAGCTGTACGGGCAGCTGTAGAGAGCTGCAGTGGGCCCTCTACCTGCCGCGGTATGGGAGGCCCACCAAGAGAAGCCCCCGGCCCATGTCTTCCCCATCCCCCAGCCAGAGCTGGGTCGGGGAGCGCCACGCGGGCAGCTGTGGTGAGCTGGCCTGGAGTCGCGGACCCTCCACCTGCCCTGGGCTGGGCAGGGAGCCCGGGGGCAGGGACAGGGGCCTGGGGGCTGCTTTAGGCTCCCCCGCACCATGGGCAGGTGGAGGGTCTGCACAGTCCCCACAACTGCCCAGGCTCCCCAGCTGGGCTCCACACTGGCCTGGCCATGGAGCTGGGGCTTGGGAGAAGAGTAGGGGAAGGGAACAGGGTCCACCCTGGTGAAAAGTGGACCAGTCAGACGTGTCCACATTCAAAAACTGGGAGGGCCATGGCCTCCCTGCTCCCCTCCCTCATCACCGGTGACTGGTATATAGCACTTAGTAGAGGACAAAAACGGACAGTTTTTCAGATAAGAAATAAAAGTTCATTTGTGCATTTATCATCTTGAAACTTTTTTTCTTATTAAGAAACTGTGGGCTGAATTCAGAGATGATATATAAGATGATATGAGCTAGATCCCATTACACTCAGACTCCCTACACCTACTTTGCAATATTTAAGGCAGTCTCTGTTGGTACAACTTGCATGTAAACAAGCTTGAACCAGGACCGCCCAGAGGATACAGGGGGCCTGGGGCAGGGCCAGGTCTTCAGCGGCAATTCAACAGTGGGTCCCTCGCGGAGAGAAGGACCCGCCGCCGAATTGCCACCGAAGAATGAAGCGGCGGCAGTAGAGCAGCCTAAGTGCTGCTGATCGCAGCTTTTTTTTTCCCCCTTGCCGCTTGCGGTGCTTGTACTCACCGGGTTACACTCCGAGGCTTCTGCAGCAGTTCAGCGGTGGGTCCTTCACTCACTCCGAGTCTTCGGCTGCACTGAAGGACCCGCTGCCGAAGACCCGGAACAAGGGAAGGGGCTGCTGCCGAAGTGCCGCCAAAACCTGGAGGGGCTTGTGGGGCCCCTGTGGGGCCCGGGGCAAATTGCCCCACTTGCCCCCCCCCCCCGGGCGGCCCTGGCTTGAACTAAGGTATAAGTTAAAGTAGCCCCCATACTACTTTAACCTACACTTTCTTCTAGCTCGTTGGCATGTAAATTACACTTACTTGGACTTCCTTAAACCCTGCAAAGTGGTGCGTAAGTAGGTTTAAAGAAGTATAATGGAAAGTCTAACTTACTACCTCGCATGTAACCCTTCTGAAGTTTGCCATGGGTATCTGAATATTCTCTGCAGATAGAGTATATCAAATCTAGATAATAAGTACAGTAGTTGAAATTCTGGTGGAAGACGTACTAGGAGAGTATTTGGTCTATAACTCTCCTGGGATTGGAATTTGACTGGTGACATCAGTGGAGTTTCTATCAGCAGTGAATTCAGCTCTGTTTGTCTTAATATGTCTAATGTTTTTTCCCTCTTTTGGGCTGTGATCTGTGTTTAGTGTTTATATAAAATGGGGAACACACAACAATATGTTAAACATTATTAAGGTTGTAAAGTCAAGCTCTCAAAAGTTAGCAAATGCCAGAATTAGGGTTGTTTGTGTAACCTTAAATCTGGCCCCTCGTGTATATGCATTATAATAGTCTTTAATTACATGGTCATGTGATATTTTTTCCACAGGACCCCTGGCTCTCTCAGTGCAGAAGCTGCATCTGCTCTGGGGTGAATGAGAGTGTGTAGTGAAGTAGGTGCGTAGGACCCCTGCCTTATTTGTTTGCAGGAGTCGGAAAATGTGCAGTGAACAAGGCAGGGGATTGTCAGAAGAGAAGGTCAATGGGATCTGTGTTTTGAACTTATAAAGTGATGCTAAGTACAGTACTCTCAAAAATTGGGTCCAAATTAGGCACCCAAAATTAGTGCAAAATTTTGACCTTAATCTCTCTCTGCCTTAAATGACATAACAGCTGTACTGGGTCAGACCAACCATCCATCTAGCCCAGGATCCTGTCTTATGACAGTGGCTATTTCCAGGTGCTTCAGAGGGAATGCACAGAATAGGGTAATTATGTAGTGATCCATCCCCTGCCATCCAGTCCCAGCATCTGGCAGTCAGAGACCTAGGGACACCCAGAGCATGGAGTTGCATCTCTGACCATCTTGGCTAATGGCCAATAATAGACCTGTCCTCCATGAATGTCTCTAATTCTTTTTTTAACCCAATTCCACTTTTGGCCTTCACAGCTGGCAATGAGTTCCACAGATTGACTGTGTGTTGTGTAAAGAAGTACTTCCTATTGTTTGTTTTTTGCTTCCCTGGCGATACCCTCTCACCTGAGAGATATTGTGAAGATAAATTACTAAATGGTTGTATAGCACTCAAGCACTAAAGTAATGAATGCCATAGAAAAAACATGCAGAAATTAGCATTTCTTTCTTCAGAGCAGAGTTTGAATAGTTTGCAGTAAATAAGGCATGGGCCACACATGGAACAATGAAGCTAAAACAAAATATTGCATAACTGCTAATTAAATTAGCACCATTCATTCTGTGTTCTTAGGGAGACAGGAGTCCTGTGGAGAAAATAGTATGTGATCATTTAATTAAGGACTGCAACATAAGGCAGCCAAATTAAAGTTGCACCAGGCCACAATGCTATTCACTCAGTTTTGGCCCTGCCCCCTGCCTGAGTTTCATAGGCTGCTCAACACTTTCTAAAAGTCAGCCCTTACCAAGGTGTATCAGATTGTGCACCCAAAAATTGAGGCACTGAATATCTCTAGCCACTTTTAAGTATCTTGGTTTTCATGTTTCTGTAATTGCATTTATAAAGACTAGGCCACACTAAGGCTAGTTTACAGATTTTATCTGACTAAAACATTGTAGTTAGAAGAATTACAATAAAAAACCCCAAACAAATCCTTGGGTACACTGCAGCTGATTAAACCACTTCGTAGATAAGCAGGCTTTTATTTTTCAATGTATGTTTGATATCTTTCCTCAGATAAACTATAGTAAATGTAAAGATGGAAAGATAATGAAGGAACCCTATTACAGTTTGTTAGTAAATTTATTGCTTTGCACTTGGCTTACAACATTTTAGCTAATCTTTTACAGCGAGGGCATTCTCTTTGCTGATTGTTTGATACTTACTGCTTGCAGATTCTGTGGCTTGGTTAAGGAGATTTTGACTGATGCCGTGGGCAGTGCTTTGGAATTAGAAGGAGAGATTGATGGGGACACACTGGAAGTAAGTCATGTTTATGGGTAAAATAGCTGAAAACCCTAAACCATTTTTCCTTTTCCATTTTTTCTCTCATATGAATTTGTCTGAGAAACAAGGATAAGGAAATAACATTTAAATCCTTCAAAATATATAGAACATTGCAATACTCCTGTAACTCTTTATATAAAACAGTTAACTTTCTTGTGGGGGAAAAATACAGGTTTGTATGTAACATAGTGAGCCAGCTACTACAGTGGCTGGGGTCATACAAGTACATGAGAATGTGAGTTATTGATCTTGAAAATTATTGCACATGTGATGGATAGTTGAGAATCACCTGATCCTGGGTGGAGTTGGTTAGATAATGATAGCAGGTGTTGCATACTTCCCAAGGAAAACCTCTTTAGAAATTGCCATGTAGTTTTTCTAACCAGTTCCATGATGTTGCCATCTCTTTGGATAAATTAAATTGATAGGCTCTTTTGGTGGTGATTGAATACCAGACTCTTGGTAATGTGAACACTGTTTTTTTTCATCCAGAAAGTTCGGAATTGTCAGTTTTGAGGGTGCGCACTGCATTCTGTTGTTTTATTGCAATTGGGAAAGCATCGCTAAAAGATTGATGTCATTTTTATCTATGGGCAGGTAAAAGTAAATCCAGCTGCTGTTTTTAAAAAATACTTACTCTTTGTAGTTCACCTGAACCTAAGTTCTTTCTGCCCCTGTTTATCCCATCAAAAACCATTGCCAAATGGGCACTCCCCGGGAGCAATTTACTTACCTTTAGGATGCGACTAGGTCTTCATGATAATGAATCTCCTGTAGGAGTTGAAACTTCAAGCAGGAATTGGAGAAGGGAAGAGTTGTTCAAGACTGGGTATTAGCTGAAAGACAAGGTTCCACAACCAAGTCTGAGAGTTCTGGCCACAGAATTCTCTCATCCCGCCAATGTAAAGTGCATCAGTTGAGAGAGTCTATGAAGGCTCAGCTAAATAGTTCATATCTGTGGCCTCAGGATTTACTGTAGAGAAAATAGGATCCAGGAAGCAGTATTTTGCTTGATCAGAGATATAGTTATATCTGGGGCAATGGGTTTTACATTGCATATTTGTGTACTTAGCTAACAACAGGAACACTTCCTAACAATACAGTGTATTTGATTGAGGAATAGTCTCTCAAAGGAAGTAAGTTCACCATAGCTTGAGCCTTTTAAAAACAGAACTGAGCTAAATGCTTGAGGATACATTGTAGGGAATAATCATGTATTGATAGGTTCCATTTGTAAAAATGGTGGCCTAATGATATTTATATATATATATATTGCATCTTTAAATTGCATGATTCTATAAGCAACCTGCATTTTTTCACATGTATTAAATTAAGTTTACTCTATTATGCAACAAGAGGCAAAGTAGAAATCAAAATATGGAAGGGAAAGGCAGAACTCTATCCATACAGGACAGCTATTTGGTTTGAAAGCGCCTAAGCAGATTTGTCTATATGGGAGAAGGGTTTTTTTGGGTTGGGGTTTTTTTTTTTTTTTCACTGTTATAACTTGCACATTGGAACTTTGGTTGATTTGACATTACAATCCCTTTAAAAAAAATAGTTTTTAGCCAGAAACAACTGGTTCATAAATGAGATCAGACATGTTATATCACTCCACAGTTATAGGTTATGAAGTCTTTTCACTTAGAGGGACTATCATGCTGTCTGGAGTGGCTCATGACCATGAGTGCCAACCTCAGGGCAGATTGTCAAGAAGCAGGGCAGAAACCCTAAACTGGTTGTATGTTCTATTGTTAGATTTCACCAACCCAGTAACAAATGGGAATTCCCAAAGCACTATAATAGATGTACCATGTAGTCACAGACAGTCTATCTTACCATCAACATCAAGCAAGTTGAATTTAGGGATAGTTGGTTGCTATACACGAAAGATTGCAAAATATTCAGGTTGCTTCCAGTCCCAAAAGACCAGTCACTTACCCCAGGTCAGTTTGTACCTTAGATCTGTCACCAAAGACAATGCTTGTAGCCAATCCAGTAATAAACTAACTAAAGATCTATTAACTAGGGGAAAAAAAGTGAGAGAGTTATTACAAGGTTAAAGCAGGCAAATGTGTATACACAAATGAGGTAGTCTATAGCTTTAAAAGGTGACAGAGTTGTAGTAATATGTCACCTCTGTTTCATAGCTCCAGTCCTGTGAGAGTCCAAACAGAAACGAGATGAAAAATTTTCTTGTCAGTTATTTTTATTTTCTTCTTCTCCTCAAATTCAAGTGCTTTTGCACTTTTACACTTAGCCTCTTCATGAGTATGAAAGGGCAGTTAACAAAGTCTTTGTTTTGTGATGTCTCACAATGGCCCGTTTAGTTTTGACAGGCCGCCTTGATGGTTGGGAGATGATCCCTCCTGATTGAGTTCACAGTTTCAGAGCAAACATTTTTTACAGTCATAAATCAAAAACTTAAATATTATCATATAGCATGTGATAAAGATATAATAAGTGAGACTAATGCATGCAGCAACCTACAAGCATTTCATAGAGTCTAAACACTAAATATGTTAAAAGTCCAATACCCATCTGAACTGTACTAACACACAGGTTTTACAGACTGGTTTCCAGAAATGAATTTTTCAGTGCTCAGCTGACGCCTTAAACCATGGCAAGGGCTCACACCCAGTCTGCCAACGTCGCAGTGACAACATGAAAAATGCTAGGTGACATGTTCTTGATGGACTTGACGAGAAAACCTCACCTGGAAACCATACATGGTATTAAGGGGAAAAGAAACTTTGGAAGGAAAAAGAAAACCTGTGATCTTTCAGTTTTCAGTCAAAACTCTTGTGATTAAGAGTATCATCTGGGTAAAGGGCTACGTGATAGGGACAATGGTAGCATTTGAAAATGATTGTAACTTGGAGTAAAAGCTGCTGTTAACAAGGATTTAGATTTAGAACTAGAGCCAATTTTGGGATTCTTTGAACCAAGTGGGATTTACTTATATTACCTTTTGTGCACATCTGTAAATTAATACTGAGGAAGTTTCTATCACTGGAAAAGTTGTTACTGAATCCCAAATAGGCCTGGGAACACCAGACGGTGTGCCTTGGCCAAGGTCTTAGGAGGAACACCTGCTTGTTCATAACTGCAGTTGAATCACTCACCAAGGAGGCTCAGTAGTTGATCATGTGCACAGATTTTCTGCAGTGGCAAACGGGTATGGATTTATTGTCCACCTAAAGAAAACAGAATGGAAACATACCAAATTGCATCAGATACACAGTCTGCTAAACCTATTGTCAAGCACTGAATTACACATCTCAACAGACTTCACATATCCTGGGAAGCATGCTAGGGAACATGGACTCCTTCTCTAGGCTGAGAAGAATTACCTTAGGACTCGTCTGTTGCAGAGCTGCACCCTGACCTCATACTCTGTCATGCAGCTGTATCATGCCATAACTATGAAACCAGGGTGTGCTACTGCCAAAGAACTTGACAAGTTTTACGTGTGACACTTTGGTCAATTGTGCATGTCACATAACAGGATAATGTTGGAACTTTGAAGAGCTAAAACATGGAAAAGGAAACTATATTAAGGCTACATTAATCCAAGTACAGATCCACTGAGTAGGTGTTGGGGTTAAACAACAACAGAACTCCTTAGCATGTTCTGTACAGTGATACGAAGATGGGGATCATTTTGTAAATGAACAGAGAATTTTGAAGGCATATTGAGACAGCAGCAACTTAACTCAGGATATGCTCGACGAAGACAGATCTCGAGGTTGCATTCAGTTCCACTGCATGACATGGACATATTTGACATTGCAGAAAAAATGGTATCATGAGACAAGTGTCTATTAATTACAGCAGTAAAAAAAATAAAAAATGATGTTACCCAGGTAGGGAATTCATATAGACACAGCATGTGGAGCCTGAAGTCTCACAGATTGGGCATAAACAGCCATTTGGATTTGGGAAGGAACAAGGGGAAGTCTACATGCTCCAGTCGTTCATCTTGGAAATTATAAAGCTACACACCTCTTTAAAAAAATCTGTTTTCTGTTTGTGTAAAAGCTTTCAAAATTTCCTACGCTAATTCCTCACACTCAAATTTGTTTATGAATCAAGACTGCACTGTTTAACCCATCTCTCATAATAGAAGTTCATTTAGTGCCTGTGAATTTGCTTCATGCATCAATAGGCCTTTTGTCTGCAGAGATCTTTGCAACACGAGTTCTCTACAATGAGGTCACAGTAGTGGACCAGATCCTCAGATGGTGTAAACCATTGTAGTACCATTGAAGTCAGTCACCTGCACCGATTTATACTAGCTGAGGATATGACCCAGTATGTTCCAACAGAAATGTATACAACTACTTAGTTTTGTATTTTTAATTTCATTTCAGAAGATCAGCTTTAGGGCTGTCAATTAATCTCAGTTAACTCAAGCGATTAATTCAAAACAAATTAACTTGATTAAAAATTAATTGCAATTAATTACATTTTTAATTGCACTGTTAAAAAGAAATAATGGAATACCAATTAAAATTTATTATAGATATTTTTGGATGTTTTCTACATTTTCAAATATACTGATTTCAATTACAACACCGAATACAAAGTGTACAGTGCTCACTTTGTTATTGTTTTTTATTATAAATATTTGCACTGTTTGGGCCCAATCCTGTATTCCATATTCAGGTAAAATTCCCTTTGAGTAAATCTATTTAGCAATTATGTATCTGGACTCCTGTTAGGGAAGGCCACATTTTATAAAGCAAAAAGTAAATAATGACCAGTGAGTTTTTAAAAATTATGTATGTATGTATAGACCAATATATATTTCATCATTCTTACTAAAACTTATTTGCAATCTGAAAGGTGGCTGCAGTTGTAACTATTTGTGTACCATTACGTATACCTTTCTGCTTTCAGTATGAATATGACTATGATGAGAATGGCGATAGAGTGATATTAGGGAAAGGTACTTATGGAATAGTTTATGCTGGAAGAGATCTTAGCAATCAAGTTCGAATAGCCATCAAGGAAATCCCTGAGAAGGACAGCAGGTGAGTCTTGGGCCCTGTCTACACTACAGGGGAAAGCTATGCAATTTGAGTTACGTGAATAGCGTAACTCAGGTCAACGTGGCTTAGATCTACTTACTGCGGGGTCCACACTACGTGATGTCGATGAAAGACACTCTCCCGTCAACTCCCCTTACTCTTCTTGATCGATGGAGTATAGGAATCAACAGGAGAGTGATCTGCGGTCAATTTAGCGAGTCTTCACTAGACCCTAAATTGATCACCGATGCATCGATCACCACATGTCAATCCCCCAGTAAGTGTAGACAAGCCCTCAGTGTAGTAATAAACCTGCATCACCAATGAGAAATGCAGTTTGTTGCTAAGACTTTTTTCCTTCTAAAATGGATTTATGTATAATGGTTTGTAGTATAATATTCCAATGCATGATCATTGAATTAATCTATATAAAATATGGCTTTAATAATTCTGTTTAGGGGCAACTTTAATGTCTTCCTCTTTTCCCAGTACTATCAAACCACCAAAAATATGTGCTAATTTGATAAAATCCTTTGTGGGGATCAGGATTTTTTAATTGTTTGAATAAAGAGTCTGACATTATTTCCTGGAATATTTTAGATAAGAAACAGTTTGTTTTACATGTAGCAATCCAATCATATTTTTATCCTTTTTTGAGAAAGGGTTTTAAACCATTTGAATATGTCAAACATAGAGCTGGAAAATGCTAGGAAGAGATGCATGTGCATCTCTATCTTTGTCGGAAGCTTTTCTTGCACTCCATTGCTTTATGTTTTCTGAAAAGCCAGCCAGTCAAGCTGCATTTTGAGTTTAGTGACTAGAAGGTTTTTGGGGACTTGGATGAAACCACTAAACTCATTTTATTTGTAAACCAGGATTTAAAACTAGGTCTCTAAAGATGTTAGTCCAGTATATTTGCATAAATCTTCAACTGATCCTCAATTTACTACTTCTTGATAGGTATTCTCAGCCACTGCATGAAGAGATCGCGCTGCATAAATATCTAAAGCATCGGAACATTGTCCAGTACCTTGGTTCTGTTTCTGAAGATGGATACATTAAGATCTTTATGGAGCAGGTGCCAGGAGGTTTGTATCATTCTGGACTGGGATTTTCAAAGGCACCTAAGGGTATTAGGAATCTAACTCCTGGAAACAGTCAATAGGAGTGGGGCACTTAAATGTTTTAGGAACTTCACTAAATCCCAGAACTAATGCATTGCTACACTGTAGGTGTCCTTCCTGTTGAGAAGTTAATTGCAAGTGGCATTTTTCTGTTTATAAGCAGATTCTCTGTATGTGAAGAATAGATATGAAGTGGTACAGTTCTCGAGATCCTGTGAAATCCCTTTCTATAATAATTACACCCACACAAACTATGTTAAAATAATATTAGTAAGGTTAAAAAGTAGAGCACTCAGAAATTAAGAAATGCTAGAAGTAAGGTTGTTTCCCCTTTGGCCCAAGCAGTTAGCCAGTGTTCGGGCAGTGCTGTTAGGAGGAGGACTTGATGATACGAGTCAGTTATTTCTTTAGTTCAATCCTAATGTACTCTAATTCCAGTTTCCCTGAACAAAGTAGAGACAAATAACAGGAGGCAGTTTCCTTACTCATAATTTCCAAGTCCAACCCCTCCACTTGATTCTGTGCCTCAGCGAGCTTTGTCTCTCTGCCACATCTTAGGATCTTGCTCATGACTCTTCTCTCTGTCTTCTGGCTTTCTCCCTTTGGCTTTCTGCCTCTCATGCACACATTGTTCATCAAACAATAATCTAGCTCCTGTGTGTGCGGCCAAGGAACCCTCAGATCATATGGCTTAGCTTCTGATCCGATTTTGGCATGAGGCTTCTGTTGTTTCCAGCTATCTCATTACATAAAGAGGCTCCTTTTATTTAGACTGAAAAAAGAGTGCTCACTGCATCCGTTGGTTTTAACTGTCTGGGGTATTTTTCTTCATAAGACCACTGCCTCATTCAGTGAACAGAATGGACATTGCCCACTTATTGAACAGCTGTTCAATATTTGTTATATCCTCACTGCACACAATTGCTCTGAAGACAGAATTATTAATTTAATCACGGGCTTTTCTATGGCACTCATCACTATAGTATCTGAGTACATCACAAATGTTAATGAATTTGTTTTCACAATGCCTCAGTAAGATAACGGATTATTATTATACCCATTTTACAGATAGGAACTTAATGGCACAGAGAGATTAAGGTAAAAAATGTAAACTAATGTTGGATGCCCAGTTTGAGACAGTTGGGACCTGATTTTTCAGAATACTTAGCATTAGTTAGCACTCCGTATGTTCAAAGCACGGCTCCTATTGACATCAGTTGCTACTATGAGTGCTCGGCATTTCTGTAAATCAGACCCTCAAGTAGGGCACCCAAAAATGAGGAAAACACAATTAATGACCACTCATGAAAAGTTTGGGTTAAATGTCTTGCCTAGCATCACATAAAGAACTCTGTGGCACAGGCAGGGATAGAATCCAGTTCTCCAGAGCATCATTCAGCTTCCTTAACCACAAGATCATCCTTTCTCTTCCTGCAATCACCTGCTTCATTTACTACATGCCTTCCAAATTCTGCAACAAATGAGATGGGGTCCTGTAGACTACAGCTTCTTTCACTACACAACCCTGATTCATCCCCAGAGCAGGTCCAGCTTGTGCACTGAATGAGGCAGGGATCCTGGGGGGGGAAATATTATGGTAATTAAAGACTGTATTATAATGCATGCACACACGGGGACCACCTTAATTCTGGCATTTCCTAACTTTTGTGTGTTTAATAATAATGCTTTTTTTTTCTGCGTGTATAATTGCCTAGGTTTTTAAAAATGGAAACTGAAAAAACAGAAGTTCCATCTGTGGCATCCTATTGATACCCACATAGTTCATTAGTATGGCTCTAACTTTTAGAAGAGAGGCTGAGGGAACTGGGCTTATTTAGTCTGCAGAAGAGAAGAGTTGGGGGGGATTTGATAGCAGCTTTCAACTACCTGAAGGGGGATTCCAAAGAGGATGGAGTTCGGCTGTTCTCAGTGGTGGCAGATGACAGAACAGGGAGCAATGGTCTCAAGTTGCAATGGGGGAGGTCTAGGTTGGATATTAGGAAAAATTACTTCACTAGGAGGGTGGTGAAGCACTGGAATGGGTTACCTAGGGAGGTGGTGGAATCTCCTTCCTTAGAGGTTTTTAAGGTCTGGCTTGACAAAGCCCTGGCTGGGATGATTTAGTTGGTGTTGGACTAGACGACCTCCTGAGGTCTCTTCCAACCCTAATCTTCCATGATTCTATTATCCACCACACAGTCCTCTGCCAATTGAGCTAACAGTAACTGATAGCAGTAGTAGGTTGTCATGCTCTCTGTGGACCAGCACTAGAGGGGAATGAGACACACACTTTGCCTGGACCCAGCGTGGCCCACAGCAGCTCAGAGCTACAATTGCAGGGGAAGTCGTGTTCAATCCTGGGCAGGAACATGCTCAGTGCAAATGAAATGTTATGGGATTTTAACCACTAAATTCACCAAATTCTCTATTGAGCATGGATGAATTGCAGTTTTTGTTTTCCAAAGGCTGATAAAGGCTGGTGTCAAATTTGGATTAGATTTTTCAGACAGATGTCAAGAAGTACAGGCCTGACACAGAGGTCACCTCCTGCCAAATTTAAAATTCCTGTCCCAAACTGCCAGAAATTTTAAACATGGGTAAAACAAGATAATTTCCTAAGCCCTATTCTCTGAAATGGCTGAACTATTTACTGAATTTTTTCAAAAAACATTCAGCCTGAGGCAGGCACCCAGCATGGTAAATTCATCCAAAATAGTTAAAGTTTGGCGAAAGTTATAAGCAATTGAAAACAGGGTCTTCTAATGGGAAGGGGAGCAGTGGGGGCAAAATACCTAAATGATTTCAAGACTGAGCTTGATAAGTTTTTGGAGGGGCTGGTATGATGAGACTGCCTACAATGGCATGTAGCTGATCTGCGACTTCTAGCAGCAAATATCTCCAATGGCTGGTGATGGGACATTAGATGGAGAGGGCTCTGCGTTACTTCAGAGAATTCTTTCCCAGGTGTCTGGCTGGTGGGTCTTAGGGTCTAACTGGCTGCCATATTTGGGTCAGGAAGGAATTTTCCCCTGGGTCAGATTAGTAGAGACTCTGGGTTTTTTTTGCCTTCCTCTGCAGCATGGGATCGCGTGCAGATTTAAACAAATGTAAATGGTGGAGTATCTGTAACTTGAAGTTTTTAACCATGATTTGAGGACTTCAGTAACTCAGCCAGAGGTTAGGGGTCTCTTACAGGAGTGGGTGGGTGAGGTTCTGTTGCCTGCAATGTGGAGGAGGTCAGACTTAGGTGATCACAATGGTGTCTTCTGACCTTACAGTCTATGAGTCTAAGTGACAGGTAACCTTTTTAATAGCTGGTGGGATTAGCCTCCTCACCCCATAATAATTCCCAGACAAAAGCTTTGTTTAAGTATATATCAATAATTTGAGGGTAAAAATCCTTACTAGTAGTTCACCAAAGCTATTAAAGAGGCAGGAAAATCAAAGTTAAGGTTAAACCTCCAAGACACAGACTCAAAAAAGGTAATTCAGAGTGCATTTTAAAAATACATTTGGGAGGCACGAGTCGATAATCCTGCATCCATTTCACTCCCTTCTTCAGGTTCCCACTGCCTCCTGACCGTAATGTGCTTGCTTCCCAACACTGCAACACACATGCACCGACTTTCTGATTTCCCCGTGGGTGCTCCACCCCTGCTTTGCCCCAGGCCTCACCCCCAGTCCAACCCTTCCCCTAAGGCTCCACCCTCTGTCTACCTCGTCCCACCCCCGCTTCACCCCTTCCCATTCTGCCACGGAGTGTGCCCCACCCTCGCTCTGCCTCTCCCTGCCCCTGCATCCCCTTCCCCCGCCCCAGCACCTCCTGTCCACCACTGAACAGCTGAGCCCACACTATTTTTTTCGTGGGCGCTCCAGCCCCAGAGCACCCATGGAGTCAGCCCCTGTGCTGCCGTGCTAACATAATGGCACATGCTTGTGCTAAATTCATCCCAGCATCTCCAGTCACTGTCCTGCCCCTGGACAGTACCAGCTGCTGTTGCTTACCAGGTGCTTTATTCTGTCCATGCACTCCTCCTCCCATATATGTTGTAGTGCACTCTGAATAGCTGCTGGAGACAGGACACGACTGCACTAACACTTACATTTCTTCACCACCAGCTGTCCTTAAAGGGACAGCTATTTAGAAAACCTGTGGTTCAATACTGTCAGGAAACTTCCAACTCAGAAAGCTGTTGGCATGGATTGAAAACTCCCTCAACTACCTTTGCTAGAACTTAAGTAGAGCCCGTTGTAAATTCTGTGTCTGACTTGTCATAAGCAGAAACTGTTGCAGAAAATGCTGCTATGTGAATCAAGAACTTGGTCTGTTTAAAAAGATTAAATCTGGTTCACTATCTCCACTAAGTAGAAGAAATAACAGCAACCCATCTTCCAATCTGAGTGTAGGAGGCCTCCATCCCCTGGTTTCTTTCTGGAACATTCTTTCCTCTACCTCCATCTATGCCCAAGGATAAAGGCTATTTTAAATCAAAGGGAGATGGGTTTAGACTGTTTTGCTGTCAGAGTAGATCACCTTCTCTTAACTTACATAGTTTTCATATTTCACGTGACACACTGTGACATTCACCCAAGTCCACGCTGCTTTTCATTAAGTGCCAGAGTGTGGCTGACCCTAACGTGCACACCTAAAGGCTTAAAGGGGAGTGAGACCAGTTCTACCCTGGCGTACAGCTTCCTCACATCATGGTTTAAGGCATGGGTTGTGCATTAGTTACTTTCTGCCCCTTTCAATCTGCCCCTTTCTGGTGTAGATGGGTTGGAAATGGGTAGACACTTCGCTCTGCCATTCCACCAGGGCCAGTGCTTCCATTTAGGTGACCTAGGCAGTCACCTAGGGCGCCAGGATTTGGAGGGGGGGGCGGCATTTTGCCGGGAGGGTCGCAGGCGGCTCCGGTGGACCTCCCGCAGGCGGCCCTGCGCCTAGGGCGCCAAAAACCCTGGCGCTGCTCCTGCATTCCACTGATGTGCCAGCTAATGGAGCTGAGCTGGCATGAAGAGGGAAATAACCTGCATCCAGGCAAAGACTGCAATAAATCACTTCTGCCCTGGAGGAAGTGGGTGACCAGAAAAGTCTTGGGCTTATCCTGGAGTGCTGACCTCCAAAAGTTGACCTTGTGACTATGCTATCCTAACATGTTTTCCTCTTTATCTAACTCAGGAAGCCTCTCTGCTCTTCTAAGATCAAAATGGGGCCCAATGAAAGAACCCACAATAAAATTTTACACCAAGCAGATTCTGGAAGGGCTTAAATATCTCCATGAGAACCTGATTGTACACAGAGATATAAAGGTGAATTTTCTCCAAGTATTGTATTTTGTACAGTAGAGGCAAGTGTATGTGGGGTGTGTGTGTGTGGGGGGGGGGATTAATTTCAGTACCTCTTGCAGCATAATTAATTTTGTTATGAACAGAAGTAGTACTTTTGGTAGGAAGGAACTTTTAAAAAACAACAACAAAACACCACCACTGCGCCTGGCAGTTTGCTTTGTAAAAAGTATTATCTTTGTTATCAATCTTTCTGGAATCTTGTTGTCAGCATGCTGGAATCTGTTTACATCTATCTGTCTCTTTCTTGTCTCCAGGGAGATAATGTTCTGGTGAACACATATAGTGGAGTGGTAAAAATTTCTGATTTTGGGACTTCCAAGCGGCTCGCAGGTATCAATCCATGTACGGAGACATTTACAGGTAAGAGGAACCGAACACATTTCTGAACAGTCTCCTCTTTGGTGGTGGTGGTTTGATGCTGTAGTTAGCATTCTTATTTAGGATTCAGTTTTGGGTTCCTCACAGATCCAGAGTGCCTGTTGAAGCCACCAAGAGCTTTTGGTCGGCAAAGAAAGACGGGACTTCTGCTTTGAAGAAAACAAAGAAAGTAGATTGGTGTAGGTCACATGTAAGGATAGGCTTTTTTTCTTCTTCTTAAGGAGCCTATTTAAACCTTATAATTTAAAATCTTAGACCAAAAATGTCTGTGAAAAGTTTTATTGCAAAACTTTAAACTCCACCACCTCACAAAATACCACAAACTGCACCATACGAATCAGTGAGAACCTAATTTTGACTGACAAAGCTTTCAAAACTTTTTTTTTTGGTAGCCGGATCCTCTGAAGATGTTTTTCCTATAGTCAGTTAAGTGTGCTGTGTGTGTTTAAACAATAAAATAGTGTTGTGCTAATAACAAATAGTTAAAATGTGAACTAAAGTTGGGCCTACATAATTTTATGTATATCATCCTTTGTAAGAAAACCAGAGGAATTACATGACCACTGCCAGAGTGAGATGACGGAAAAGGTATTTTATCACCCTTTAGAAGCTGGAGGCCATTTTCTGTCTTCACCATCTATGACCAATCACAATGTCTATGTAACTTTTTCCAAACTTAAAAAGATTGCTGCCATTTTGCAGGCCAGTAGATAATCTGCACTGTGATTTTTAGGAAATAGATGATAGTTCTAAGGATGAGAAAATATTATCCTTCCTGTTTTTTGCTGTTCAGACTGAGCAAAACAATTGAGTAATTACGTAAGCATATTTTTCTTTTCCTGACTAGCTTCTTTGTTACACAGCAAGTTTTCCTTCCCCCTTGACTTTGCAAGCTTTTACTTCCTTTCCTGTGTAAGAGTTCTTTTTGCTTTATGCAAATCAGAATCTGGCTAAAACCAACCAGCCTTTTATTTCCAAACAATGTGAGCTCTTTTTTTATTGACCATAACGAACAATGGGTCAGCCAGTTTGTCTGTGTTTTATAATTAACTTCTCAAACTAAAGTATTCAACATAAAGACTCATGTCTAATTTATTTCATGTTAAAATACAATTTAGGAAAGTATGCATTCATGAATTACCAAATGAATAAAACAAAATTTTAAAACAAAATTTACTAGTTTTAGTTAAATATTGAAAGAGAAATTGAATCTGTAGAAATAAAGACCAGTAGTACTTCATGTAAAAATTGAAGTACGTGAAAGAAAAGTTGTAATCACTTTAGTATCTTTGAGGACCATATGGTATTAAGTTTATGAATGGTTTATGTATCACTTTGGGCCAGTGATTGTATGAAACTCTGGGGAGGGAGAGAGCCAAAAACAGTGAGGGGGTGATTAAAGTAAATCACTTAGGTTGTAAACGCCTCTCGAGAGGTACCGCCCCCAGAAAGGCTTATATATACTGGTTGGAGATGAGTTTTCCAGACGCCAACAGACTAAAAAAGGGCTTTTGGTATAAAAAGGCTGAGTTGAGCCTTTTTTGATTCAGCAAATGGACAGGACCTTCTCCCCAACCAGTGTGGAGGGTTTGGAATGATTTTGGCTTACTAGGGCCCCGTAAGACTGAAGATTGACCTCTGATGAGTTTTAACATGCATATAGGAACTTCTGTTGACTTTTATGCATTTTCTCTGTAATGCTTTTACCTTAAGGATAAATGTATTTTTCTTTGTGAAGGCTGGTTGGTAACTTGTAGACACTGTCATAGCCCCTGGAGAAAGGTTAATGACAGGTACTGGACCCCAGTCAGACTAACTGCAAGCCTAAGCCCCTGGTCTGGAGGGACAGAGATGTGAGTCTCTGCCCCAGAGAGGTGACAGCTGGGAACCTGAAACCTTTAAAAAAATGATAAATTTAACAGTAATAAGTCACCAGGACCAGATCCTCCCACAGATTAGTAACTGGTTAAAAAACAAGAAACCAAGGGTAGGAATAAATGGTAATTTTTCAGAAGGGAAAGAGGTAAATAGTGGTGTCCCCTAGGAATCTCTATGGTGACTGGTGCTGTTCAACATATTCATAAATTATTTTGAAAAAGGGAAAACAGTAAGGTGGCAAAAATTACAGATGATACAAAATAACTCAAGATAGTTAAGTCCAAAGCAGACTGTAAAGTTACAGAGGGATGGCGGATGAAATTCAATGTTAAATGAAAAGTAACGCACATTGAAAAACATAATCCTAAGTATACATACAAAAGGATGGAGGTCTAAATTAGCTGTTACCACTCGAGAAAGAGATCTTTCTGTTATCTTGCATAGTTCTTTGAAATCATCTGCTCAATGTGCAGAGGCAATCAAAAACGCTAACAGAATGCTAGGAACCATTAGGAAAGGGATAGAAAATAAGACAGTAAATATAATGCCACTAGATAACGCCATGGTATGTCCACATCTTGAATTCTGCAAGCAGTTCTGGTTACCTTATCTCAAAAAAGATATATTAGAAATGGAAAAGGTATAGAGAAAGGCAACAAAAATTATTAAGGATATGGAACAGCTTCCATATGAGGAGAGATTAAAAAGACTGGGACTGTCCAGCTTGGAAAAGAGACAATTAAGGGGGGATGTGATAAAGGTATGTAAAATCATGAATGGTGTGGAGAAAGTGAATAAGGAAGTGTTATTTATCTCTTCACATAACACAGTAACCTGGGGTCACTCAATGAAATTAGTGACGAAGAGTCCTGTGGCACCTTATAGACTAACAGACGTATTGGAGCATGAGCTTTTGTGGGTGAATACCCACTTCGTCAGACGCATGTAGTGGAAATTTCCAGGGGCAGGTATATATATGCAGGCAAGAATTAGTCTAGAGATAATGAGGTTAGTTCAATCAGGGAGGATGAGACCCTCTTCTAGAAATTGAGGTGTGAACACCAAGGGAGAAGAAACTGCTTTTGTACTTGGCTAGCCATTCACAGTCTTTGTTTAATGCTGAGCTGATGGTGTCAAATTTGCAAGTGAACTGAAGTTCAGCAGTTTCTCTTTGGAGTCGTCCTGAAGTTTTTTTGCTGCAGGATGGCTACCTTTAAATCTGCTATTGTGTATCCAGGGAGTTTGAAGTGTTCTCCTACATTCCTAATATCTGACTTGTTTCCATTTAGCAATGAAATTAGTAGGGAGCAGGTTTAAAGCAAGCAAAAGGAAGTACTTCTTTATGCAACACAGAGTCAACCTGTGGAACTCATTGCCAGGGGATGTTGTGAAGGCCAAAATTATAACTGTATTCAAAAAAGAATAAGATAAGTTCATGGTGGATAGGTCCATCACTGGCTATTAGCCAAGATGGTTGGGGTACAACCCTGTGCTCTGATTGTCCTGAAACCTCGGACTGGCAGATGCTGGTACTGGACGACAGAGATCACTTGATAATTTCCCTATTCTGTTCATTCCCTTTGAAGCATCTGGCATTGGCCACTGTTGGAAGACAGGATATTGGGCTAGAAGGACCATTGGTCTGTCCCAGTATCTCATTCTTATGTTCTTAGGTAAGTGGGTGCCCTTGAAGAAGACCAGGATCAGGGTCAAAGGCGCAGTTAACCCTGAAATGGTGACAGTTTCAACAAATATAATTTCTCTTGCAATAAAGACCAGTTCTATTTGATTTAAAAACTGAAGTATTTCAAAGAAAAAATCTCATCACTTAACATTTTAAAAATGGCAAAGTAAAATTAAAGGGCAAGTTATAGTCATAGCATTTGTAAAATTAATCAATCTTGATTCCTAGTAAAATGCTGCACTTAAGTGAAATTAAAATATTATTTGTCAGTTTACATAGATTTGAGAGAGTCATTTCACGTATTCCAAAATGGGCTATCTCTTTAGCTCACAGACATGAAAACATGAAATACAAAAAACAGAGTACATTTTGGGGTAGAGTTTGGTTGAATCATTTCTTTAAGAAATTTCACCATAGTTTTCCAAATAAATTATTCAATACATGCTTTTTTATTATCCAGCTGCATAAACTATGTGAATAAATAACAAAAATATATATACAATTTTCATTAAATATTTGAAATAGAATACTTGCAATTGTTATTTGCAAGTATTTGAGCAGTTCTATGCCGTTTGTATAAAATAATGAGAACGGAACAGCATGCTGCACATGGTAACCATATGAAATAGACGTATTTTAATACCATCCTAAAGGAACTACCAAATGACAGCATAAGAATAGTTGCCATATTGTGACAAGAGCAGGTAAAAATTTCATCCTGTTTCTGCATTCATCCCCTCCTACATTTTTTTTCAGTGCTTTGTGTGGATATATTTTACCTACGTGTAACTGTAGTAGTCTCCACTGGATATGCCCATACTAACACAGGCTAGTCTCCCTCAATTTGTCTTCAACTGGAACAAATCTACATTAGGCCGGCCCATTGCATTCTTGTTTTATTTCCTGTCATGGAGTCTCGAACTGTTTGATCATCTCAGCATGTTCATTTCCATGGTGGAGAGCATGCTGATTTCCTTTCTTATGGCTGGCCAAGTCACTGATCTGTTAAGTTCCATCAAATTACAGTTGTATACACTCTACCTTTTTATTGGCATCTTTTTGTCACAGAGAACTGGAGTCAGCTCCCGCCATTTGTACCCACCCAACTTCAGTACGATGCCAGGCTTCACTCGGGGGCATCACTGTCAGCAACCATTGATCCTAGGAATTTAAATACTTCTGCTCTTCTAAGTTCACTGCCAGTGATATACTTCATGTTGAGTCCTCCTCCCTCATAGCCTCGGTCCTACCAACGTTCACTCTGTGTAACCTCTTCAGAACTATGTTGCCACTGTTCAAAGTTGGCTTGCAGGGGCTCACAGTCTTCCACATGTAGCACTAAGTGAACAGCGTGTTCCAAGGTGGCTCCCTTCATGTAGTCTCACTTATTGCATTTATGACAATCACAAATAAAAAGGGGCTAAACACTGACCCATGATGCAGACCAATCTTTATTGGAAGTTCTCTACTGTAGTCCCATTTAATTTTGACTATGGTAGTCACTCCATCATACATATCTTGGATAAGAGGAACGTATCCTTCTGGCACACCTCTCCATCGCAAACTCCACCAAACTAATTCTCTTGGAACATGACCCTACGCCTTCTCTGGGTCCACAAAGACCATACCTAGTTGCCATCTCTCTTCTCTGAACTTTTCCATGAGGATTCATGGTGCAAATATGGCATCAATGGTGTTCCTTCCCAGCACAAATCCATACGGACCCTTCCAAATTTCAACCATTCCATGCAGATGCTTTTCAGTAATCCTTTCCAATAACTTTCATAGCATGTGACTTCAACTTAATTGGACTATAATTAGTACGCAGTGTTAAATATCTCCTTTATGTTTCAAAATAGGTACCACAAAGCTTTTCATCCGGCATTTTTCTCTTTCTTACTTCTTCTGGCCCAGGTGCTTTCTCCTTTTTCATTTTCCCAAGTGCCTCTGCGACCTCTTCCTCTGGTATGCAATCTGTCATGCTCATGTTCAGCTTACATGTTCTTAATTCCGCCATTGGGTTCTCCTCATTCATCACACTTTCAAAATAATCACTCCATACTTCGTTGATTGATTCACCATTTGTTTGCAAAATGCCATATGCATTTCTAATGTAAGCAAACTTGCATCCTTTTCATCGTTTTCTCTCTTGCCTTGGCAAGTCTACAGATGGTCTTATCTCCCTCCTGTCTTCCTAGTCAGTTATTTAGCTCATCACAGGCCATACTTTTAGCTGTTGCAACACTTCTTCTAGCCTCATTTGTGCCTCCCCATACACCGTCTTATCATCACTGAAACCCACTGGCCTGCCATTTTTTGAAGATTGTCCTTTTTCTCCCCTCAACAGATTCTCTAACTTGAGGATTTCATCACCAAGTCTTCCTTCTTATCCTTTTCAACACTGGTTTCATCTCTCCTAGGACGACTTGTGCCATTTTCAGCAAAGCTGACCTTAGTTTGAACCAGTTGTCCTCCATGCACTCCTGTGTGTAGTCAGGAAGTCTATGCATTTCTCCTTGTATGAAGTTTTTTTCATTACCATCTGTTTTCACCAGTTAGGCCTCTCCAGTGCCAAGGGGTTCAGATACTTCTGAGGCTCTGCATTCTAGTCCATAAGGATAAGTCTATGCTGTCTCACAGTGCACTCACCCCGTTTACCTTATAATTGATTATGTGTGATCTATCTCTGGTTAGTATTGAAAAGAAATTGATTTGGGACTGGTGTTCTCCACTGGTATAAAATATGAGATGGGTTTCCCTCTTTTGAAAGTGTGTGTTTGCGGTCATCAAGCCCAGTGCCAGACAAGTCTGTAGGACCATTTTTTCCCCCTCAGAGTTTCTGGTCCCAATGCCGTGCCCAACATGGACACCTTCATATCCAGTCTTCTCAGTTCTAGTGTGTACATATAAATCTACTCCTATAATGATCTTCTTGTTGGATGGTATATCTTCAGTAAGGTAAAACTCCTCATAAAAAAACTTTACCTTTTGATCTTCTCCTAGCTGTTGGTGCATGCCAACCTGCTATAGAGATAGTTACCGCCTCCCAACACAGTTTAAGACTCATCAGTTGGTCCAATGGTCTGGTAAGCTCTGTCACATGCCTCTGCAGGGTTTCATCAAGAATAACTCCAACAGCATTTCAGGAGGTTGAACTCTCTGAGTAATAGATTTTGTGACTCCTCATCACTCTCTTGTCTCTGCAGCCTTTTTCTGTTTGGTCTCTTGTACACATGCCATATTTACTCTTCTCTTCTTTAAGAACTCACATAGCTCGAAACTTATTCCAGTCGGCATTCCTACCCCAACTTGCATGTCTCAGTTTACTCATTGACTTTTTAAATTTTATCAACCCTTGCTCAGTTACTACAGTCAGGCACAGCTGATGTATGTCACTTGTGGGGAACATCTTTGCCTTCTGGGATACACTTTTTGACAAATATAGCAATTTCCTACAATATCATTGAAAGACCTTGGTGTATTACGTTTCGTATTATTGTGAGATGGGGTTGTGTGTAACCTCTCGGGGGGGATGATAGATGTGAGACCTGGGAGTTCAAAAGACTATTGAAAATGAGACACTTTTGGGACAATAAGTGTTAAGTAGATTTCCTGGGGAATTTCTAGGGAGAGGTTAATGCAAATTCCCTAGCTCTGGCTATGCAAAAATCTAGACTTTCGAAGAGGGTGAGGAGAGGGTGACTGACTGCTGGTTACCTGTTACAGAAGGCCAAGATCAAAGGGCCGAGCTGTATAAAGAAATGACTGATCTGTCCAGCCTTGGTTCTGGTTTTGGATCCAAGATGGATGAACTTGTAACCACAGGGAAAACCCAGATTTGGGTTTTGAAGACCTGAAACCTATCAGAGCCCTAGATTGGAGTTGTGGGTGACCACTTGTAAGCTTTTTAGCAGGCATGTTGGTTATTTTATTGCCTTAATATGCTTTCTCTGTAATATTTTTACCTTTAGAATTAATATGTGTACTCTGTGATAACTTACTACTGCAGCAATACACTGGTTGTAGCCTTTGGAGAAAAAAGCAAAGTGCAGGTGCTGGCCTTTTGGGGCAGGCTGGCTGGGGATATCACAGTGTAAGGCAAGGAGCTGTGCAGCCTTAATGTCCCTAGTCAGGAGAGGTGACGGCTGGGAACAGGAAGGTTGAAGTGGGTGTCCATTGTGGACCATGGAGTGGGACTAGAGGTGCAGTTGTGCTGAAACTGTGACACACTTGACATGAATGTCAGTTTAATGAGCATATCTATGGAGTGACATTTACCGGTCAGCTGTCAAAACCTTTGCTTTGAAACCGGACTTTTCCTTCTCCTAGGTGAGCTGCCTTCTGAGGCTTGTCAGCCTTAGCAGACATCTCACCTAGGAGAAAGAACACTCCGGTTTCAAACCAAAGGTCCTGGCCCAGCAAGACTGATTTTAAGGCAGTCTTTGTTCACCTTGATGTTGTCATCATGGGGCCTAAGTGGCATTTTATGGACATAACTGATACTGTGCCACTAGCTACCCCATCACATCCTGCTGAGAGATGTCACCAGATGGTCTGCGACTGCTTACTGATTATTTGCAGCTGCCCTGCATATCTGCAGGATGTTGCCCTATCTGCCATCTGGGGGTGCATGTGGTGGGAGTTGGCCATTCCTACGCAAGTTTTATCAGATTCCTAAAAAGAAATATCCTTGTTGGCTACATTATTTTTTAATGGCAACTTTTCCATATGTTTTTTATGGAAAAGAGTCCAAGGAAGCAATTCACTTGCAGAAATATTATGAAATCTGTGTTGTATTGCAAACTGTGTATAAATTATAAGCTGTCACTTTAAATCGTAAAGGCTTTCCTGATTCTGCTAGCAGGCTAGGATTGTGCAATCTGGGTCTTTCAGCACTCAATATACAAAGAGCCAGCCTAGAGCCCGGTGAATTGTACCCTTTTGGCTTTGGAAGCAGCCTGCTTTCTCTCTCTTTTTGGTTTTTGTATGTTAAGGTTCTGGATTTTTAAGTAAGAGCGTTATTGCAACCTTCCAGAGAGAGTATATTATGTTTTTCTCTAACTTCTCTGTTTGTAATCTGTGAACCTAACAAAATCCTTCAAGCACCCAAGTGCATGTGTAGAGTTGTTCTACTGCTAATGGAGAGTTATTTATGTACTGACTGAAAATCCATTAAACTTTAAAGAGCAACTTTACAGTATAAAAGAGGGTACAAAGTGCATTTGACTTGATGTCCTAGTAAAAGATCACAGTAACTGTTCCAGACTAACTTGCTGCATGTTTTACTACTTTCTTCGATGTTTGTTTCAACAATATTACAATCTTTACCCTTGGTCTTGTAATCAGATATGCACAAACAGATTGATGGCCATGGGACTCTGTACAGGCATGTAGATCTGTCCATGCAGATCAGATTGCAAGATCCAGGCCTTCTTTTGTTAACAGGTAGAGTTGTAAACACTTGTGTTTTAGCACTGCAATTCAGTATTCCAAGAATAACCATTTTTGTGTTATTCTTGAATTGATTGCTTGCCGATTTTGTTGCAACACGAGTCAGCTATGAAATGCAAAACCTTAGTGCTATCTAAAACCAAAAAACCCATATACAAACTACATTTTATATTAAAATATTTTAGCTTTTGCAATCAGCATATAATTGAATTTCATTTAAAAATGTTGTGACTTTCAAAAATGTTGATTTACATTTCCCAAGGTTTTAGTTTTTCACCCTTTTCTTATTATGTTGTTACTTTACTTGTGACTGCCCCCGCCACTAGCACAACTCTGATGTGTGTTGTTTAGGCATTTGTTTCTAGTGGTATTATGAGACTATTATGTTTTAAATTATTTATGTTTTTTCCACCTATAAACAAACTGATGTTTTGGTTAAGTATAACTTCTGGAATATATAATTGTTACAAAAATCTCTGAGGTGGGCAGCTATTTGAGTATGGTAAGTAAGCTGCTAATGCCTGTTTTGTTTTGTTTTTTAATTATTGGTATTATATAATTTTGTAAACCTATTTCTTAACTAAGTAATCCAAATTAATTTATTAACATTCCAGGCAGAGCCTTTTCACTATTGTCACTAGCGTCTCTTTTAGCCCAGAGGAAATTGTATAATACGTGTGTTCCTCTTTCATTAGAGTTCATAGATCTCTTCATAATGTTTTGTACATGTAATATTTACAGGTCTGTTAAGCCTGTTTCTTACTCAATAACTTTTGATTAGTTAAAGTTACTAAGACCCCTCCCTTAGTTCTGCTTCCTCAATTTATTTCTGCTTGAGCAGCCAACTACACTTACGAAGTTAGTTGTGAAGTTAAGGAAGTTTAGCTTTCAGACTTATTTTTCCTTGAAGCAATGAGAATGTGCCTATACTGTATTACAGACCTAGGAACTGAAAAGGACACTCTTCCATAGTGGCAGAGAAAACATGCCCCACCCTAAAAAAAATCTTTCTTTGCATTAATTTATATCTGATAACAGAAACGTTCTTTAAAGTGTATGAAACTACGTCTTATCATCATCAGTAATTGTGGATTGTCAAACACACTTTGCAGCCCAGCCCAGTCCCCCCACATGGATGGAACTCAGTCCATTATGATTGGATCCAACTGCTGAATCCCATGTGCTTCCTAAGCGCCCTGGTCTCAGGTGCAGAACCTGTGTCTGACCCTCCTTGGGCAGCAGGACCTTTCAGTTGGCTGCCTAGACCCTAGAACCAGCTTCACAGCCCTCCCAAGCACCCAGTTGCTTAGACATGTTTCCCCTGGCTGTCCAAGCTCTGATTTCCTAATTAATCCCCTTAGCGACAATGTGGCAGAAAAGCAATGAATACGGGCTTAGCAAAGGAATTTCTTAACCACAGTTACATTTACTCTTAACAAAGCACAACAGAGTTACAGATCCATGGAAAACAACAAATCCCTAAACATAACTCCCTGGTCTGATCTCGCCCCATCTAAAAGCTCTAGTTCTGGTCAGCATCCTTTGGCAAGGCAAGACCCCTTCTCCCCCCCCGCCCCCCGCGTTCTCCCGCGCTCCAGCACAGGCGTCTGGCCTGTGGTGGTGGATGGTCCCCTTCTTCAGAGAAGCAGCCTCCATAAGTAAAGTCTCCTGTGTTTAGTCAGATGGTCAGGCTGAGAAATTGCATGCTCTCCTAGCTAGGTTTCTGTGTATGAAGTCCATTCAAAGTCACAGGTCCTGCTAGTAGAAACCCCATTGCTTCAGCATGGAAGAGTCATTCAGTGTTAATGGCCCTTGATGGCTCTCTCATTATTAGCCTCTTCAAGGTGCAGGGCCGGCTCCAGGTTTTCTGCTGCCCCAAGCGGCAAAAAAAAAAAAAAAAAAAAAAGGCCGCGGCAGCGCAATCGTAGTTCGGCGGCAGGTCCTTCACTCTCTCTCTTCCTCTTCGGCGGCAGCTCAAAGAGGAAGAGAGGGACTTGCTGCCGAATTCCTGCCGAAGACCCGGACATGCCACACCTTGGTATTGGCCGCCCCAAGCACCTGCTTCTTTGGCTGGTGCCTGGAGCCGGCCCTGTCAAGGTGTCCCACCCTCTAACATGAGCACACAGTATCTGCAAGACATTTCCTTTATCAAGATTTCATCACCACCTGAATGTCTGAACCCTCCATAGAAATTACAATACAGACCAAAGGTCACAGTGAAGGTTACAATCACTGGTATTCTCAAAACAAATGGGAATCCCCAAAAATGTGGAGTTCACAATTTGACCCAGATATTCGCCCTGTTTGTCTCACATTTCTGCCACTTGCCTCCACGAGGTTGTTTCTTTTGCTTTCTGTTAGTCCGGCCCTGATATTTCATTTGTAATGTAGGACACTTTTCCTCTTTCTCCAAGCCTTATCTCTTTCCCAGATCTCATCTCTCTAGCCCTACCTCTTTCCATCTCGCTCCCTCTTCAAAATCTCTCATTCAGCTCCTGATCCTCTCCTACGAGGCCTGACCCTCTCTCCATGGACTAGCTCACTTCGCTATTGCTGATGTTCGCCTGCTCTGTGTTCCCGCCAGAGGTGGTGAATACAGCAAAAAAAGGTATTCCCTCAAAGAAAACCCATCAACTAGTTGGCTGCTCTCTGCAGCCCTTTTTATTCACATATCTTTCCAATTCGTCATTCTCAGAAATGGAGGTAGGTTTAGCTTAAATAAGGCAAGGGAGAACTTTCAGATTGTACGGTAAATATATTTTCTCCCATTTGAAGTCCTTCATGTGAGGGGAAGAACTAAGAGTTTGTATAGAAAAGACATGGGAAAATACAATCTTATGACTCAGTGTTGGTGGTGGAGTTTGACTTAGAGGGCTCATCTTTCAGTCATACAAGCCGCATTTGAAGTGACAACCTGCAAGGGGTTTAATGATATGGTGTATCTATTTGATAAGAAAAACAAATATATGACTTGTGTTCTTCCTTTTTTGTCTTGATTCAGGAACTTTGCAGTATATGGCTCCAGAGATTATAGATAAGGGGCCTCGAGGATATGGTGCACCAGCTGATATCTGGTCACTGGGTTGTACTATCATTGAAATGGCAACAGGAAAGCCTCCGTTTCATGAGCTGGGGGAGCCACAAGCAGCAATGTTTAAAGTAAGAGTTGTTTTATTTGCTGGACAGTTTGTGAAACTTGAAGTAGTACCTGTTAATTAAATTTCCTTATGCATGTGAATGATCCCATTTGCTTCAAGATGCATCACTGAGGGAAGTGCTGTGTTCATGGTGCTTTACAAATCAAATAGAAATGGTCCCTCAGACAGGTTAACTGAAGTGCAGAGAGACCAGGTGGCCTGTTGTCACATAGTGAGTAGTAGCAGAGCTTAGAACAGCTATATGCCTATGGATTTGCTGCTTGGAATCTTACACTGCAGAGGAAATATGACGTCTGGCTTTTAAAGGCATTGTTTTGGATGCGCATGGAGATATAGCTTGTAAGTGGTTAATGCACTAGCATTTTATACCCTGCACTACAATTCAAATACAGGCTCTACTGTTCAGCATTTTGGCTTCAGCCTGCATTGTGAGTAGACCATACTGGATCTCACAAAGCTAAACTGCTATTGTAAATGTATAATAGTGCCACAGTGCATTAGTACAGTTATCTAATGTGATTATTCAGACAACTCTTTATTTTAGCAAGCTGCTGCCACTTGTTTAACCACTTAGCTACTAGCTGCCTTGTGGCCAGCATTATTTCCAGGCTCCTGCTACTTGTTCTCCAGAGTCTATTTTACATAAATATTTCAAGGATGAAAAGAATAATTTTGCCAGATTTGTATGGCATGTGCAGAATGAGCGGCACAACTCTGTCTTAAAGAGTACGCCTACACTGCAAAGAAAACCCCCTGCAGCAACGAGTCTCGGAACTTGGGTCAGCTACTCCGGTCTCATGCTGTGGGGCTAAAAATAGCAGTGTGGACATTCAAACTCAGGCTTCAGACCTGTCAAGGGGGTTAAGGCTCAAGCTCAGGGTTCTACCATCACTTGAACGTCCGCACTGCTGTTTTTAGCCCTGCTCGAGACTCGCTGCTGTGGGTTGCTTGGTTTGTGTGCGTTGTAGACATACCCAAAAATAGTGCTGTAAAATCAGCCCTGGGGATTAAAAATGGGTAGCTCATGCTGATGCACCAGAGGGCAATATCAAGTTACTATCCAGTAATGTTTTGAAATAAATAAATTTCTGTCCAATCACATTATCCAAGTGTGGGATTACGTTAACCCTTTGAACATTGTGTAATTTCCAGTTGGCTGCCATTGAAGGGCTAAGAAAGACACGGGTCTCAGCATTGGGTATAATGAGTGCATCTGGCAGCCGGAGACTGGGTGTTCACGCTTGTGCTAAGAGTGAGCACTAGGCAAAGCAGGACAGGTCTGGGCACCAGACAGAGGGAATGGGCTATGAAGCGACTCAGCTTTAGGGCTGGAAGTTGGTTTTGGTGTTTGGGGAGAAGTGTCCTGAGCGGGCTCAGCAACTGGGAGGGAGGCGCTGGCTGGCATATGGAATAGAAGGGCTTGGTGGCTAATAGGGAGAATAGTGTCTGGAGCACTTGTGGTGGGTCTGGTCAGACCCAGGGGTTGCACAAGGCTTAGATAGTTGGATATGTCCATTTCTTGACATAACCACTTAGGATACACATCTGCAGAGTTAAACATTTGCAGTAGAAATACAGCCAGATCCCATACTGGCGTAAATGGAGCCCCGTTGATGTTCCACTGACTTCAGTGGACTTCTGCATTGCAGCTGTCAAACCCTTCACTTGCCGTCAATGGAGCTATCCCAGTTTACACCAAGCGAGGAGCTAGCTAGTGGCCCTTTTGCAGCTATTTGTTTGAGGCCATATAATTTTCTGTCCATATTTTACTTACAGGTTGGGATGTTTAAAATTCATCCTGAAATCCCAGAATCACTGTCTGCTGAAGCAAAAGCCTTTATTTTGCTCTGCTTTGAACCTGATCCGAATAAGCGTGTCACAGCATCTGATTTACTCAAAGACCTCTTCTTAAAACAGGTGAACAAGGGCAAGAAAAACAGAATTGCATTCAAGCCTTTAGGTAAGGAATTATCAGCCAACTACAAGTCAATATAATTAAGTGTTACATAAAAAGATTTGAATCATTAGCCAATTCCTCTCTGTTATTCAGGATGTTGAACATACCAAGAAATCAACTAGCGTTAAACTGTAGAAAGTACCTTGTAGTTTATATTTGTATCTTGTTTTGGCTTGTTAAAATCTCCCCACTGGCCAAATGTGTAAACCATTTATAATAAAATAAAAGTTCGTTCGGCCAAGATTTTTGCAAGTTACTTTAATTTTTCGGTGCCCACCAAGAGTCACCTCAAAGAGGTATGATTTTCAGAAGATTGGTGCTCAGCACTTTCTGAAAATCAGGTCCCTTTTAAGGTGTGTCAGGTTGGGAACCCAAATTTTAAGATACCCAAAAGCACTAATTAGTTTTGAAAATCTTGGCCAAGCATCTTGATGTTTTGTGTTCAATTTATACGTATTGGACAGGATTTTCAAACATTGGTGCTGTCACTGTGCCTCAGTGAGTCTGGAGAGTCAGAGCAGGAAAAAGGCAACATGGAAATATTTCAGGGGTCTTTTATATCCTCTGCCAACTGCTTAGAATTTTACTATTCCAAACAAATCTCACAGCACAGTTTGTGGAAAATTAATGGCACAAGATGGAGTCCAGGGTCATATGAGTATGTCATATGTCCTTACATGGCTTGATGACTCCAAGAGGTAGCCATTGGCCCCTTGGAGATGGCAATGTCAGCAGGACGAGCCATCTGGGCAGAATGAGTTTCTTCTATGGCCCATTGTAGGAGTGAAGTATCCTTAATGGGCAGCCAAGCTTGAAAAGTCCCTTCACAATGTGTTGGCTAGACTGATGTAAACTAGCTTGTGGGTGTTACCTCAGGAACAAACACAACGGTGAAACCAGTACATAACCAATATTCATAACTTCAGATACAAAAATGATGCATGTTTTAGAGTAGTAGCCATGTTAGTCTGTATCAGCAAAAAGAACGAGGAGTACTTGTGGCACCTTAGAGACTAACAAATTTATTTAAATAAATTTAAATTAAATTTAAATATGCTTAAATAAATTTGTTAGTCTCTAAGGTGCCACAAGTACTCCTAAAAATGATACATGCATATAAACAGGATAATCATCTTTAGCAAATCATAACTTTTCCATTGACACCTTACACGATATATTTTGTACAAGTTTTGTTGCAATTGTCTAACAGTGGCAATATTCATGATAAACATGGTCATATTCCAATCATACAGCATCACAAGTGCCTAATGTGGAGTATCAATATTTTGGCACCTAGTGGCCTAATTTTCCAGTTACTGATGTTTCTACTGAAAATCTGGCCGCTTTGTTAGCAGGATAAATAGTGAGCCTGAACTTTGACCTACTGAAGAGCCCCATTCGTATCTGAGAAAAATACCCGTACAAATATCACAGAATGCAAACTGGAAAAGTTATTTTCTTCCTCAGCTCACCTGTTCTCATCCTCCTACCAACCCCACCCCGGGAAAGGTCTGCAGGTGCCTTCTTCCCACATTAGGAACTGCTCCAGGCCAAGCAACCTTGCTTCCTTTCTTTTCGCTGCAAGTGGCGGTTCCTTGGCTGACCAATATTGGGTGGCCCCAGCTCTCCCTCATAAGACCACAGGCAACTTTCTGATGTGGCAAGTGGAGGTGGGCCTACCCAGTAAACATAGGACTGTGAAGAGCCACAAGTTGACATGTTTTTATTTTGGTGGCAATTTAAACTCCTATTTGAAGAGTAACTGTGTCCTAATGACTATGCCAGAATTTTACACCCAACCCTCCCTTCCAAAATATCAACCGTTTGCGATGGTGGAGACAAACACCCAGAAATTTGCCTCCCAGCCTAAATATGTACCCCCAGCCTGCCGCACCTCTCCTGCATTGTACTCTAGTAAATAGGCCTATAGGGAAGTAGTGGGCACCCAACGACTCATTTATTTTGTTCTCCCTTCTGGATGAAATGGGAGGGATTGTAGGAGGCTTCTTGGCTTGTCCTGAAGGAGATAACTGAAGGCAGGGGATGCAAGAGAGGCAGATAGCTAGGAGGCCAATGAGAGATCAAATCTTGGTCCCATAGTCGTGGCCTTGGAGGGGTAATTGGATGCACCTGGTGTTAGTATGTCATAGGAGGAAAATATTAATTAGCTAAAAATGCCAATTCTTTATATTCACAATGACCAAACATGCAGAATTACTTCTAAGTACCTTGCCAAATAAGGGCTTTATAGCATTCAGTGTGTTGGAGTTCTGTGGTTTTAAAAGCACTGCCCTCTCTCACAGTTGTGTGATATGCTCTATTTAATGATGGGTGTGGTTTGCTTGTTTGCTGTCCCTTGCTAGATTATAATCGTAGTACGTCCCTCCCACTGCCAGTCTATGGGGAACAGGCTGGTAGTAGCAGCAGTGAACATGGCTCTGTCTCGCCAGATTCAGATGTACAGCATGATATGTTCTTTGAAAAGACAAAGCGATCTGTTTCAGAGAACCCAGCGAAGCATCCCATTTCCCACTTAAGGTAAAGCTGTCTAATTGCTTCTGGCACAGCCTCCACAAAGCTTATGCAGGTTAGAGTCGCATGACATTTTATCCAAGGCAATTTGTGCATGTAATGAATAGATAACCAGATGTGTTCAATAATTAAATCTGTTGATTAATCAAAATGTCAATTGATTTAAATATTGATTATATTTAACTGATTCATGGAGATCTCCCCCAAATGTCTCCAAGTATTATGCTGGTTTATACCAGCAGATAAAGCCTGGGGCCTAAGGGGGCTCCATAGTCTTTCTGTTGATTTCAGCAAGATTTGGTTCAGGCCCTTGAACAGTAATTGCAAGAAGCCTGGGAAGAGAATAGTTTCCTGATCAGAGGAGAACATGAAACATCTCACCTTCAGATACATTTGTTGCAACGTGTGCTCAGAATGAAATTCATTGTTATGCTCATTCTGCGTTATTTTCACTTCTTGTTATTGATTGACTTGGTGCACAAACAGGGCCAGACTAAGCTGAAGTAAACTGGTGTCGTTCCATTGACTTCAGGGGAGTTAGATGAATTATACCAGCTGAGGATCTGAACTGTCTTTAGTAATGATTCTGAAATGAAAATTGCAGTGACAATGAAATAAGATGAGATTAGTACTAATTATTATTTATTTATCTATGTAAATATCCCTACCCACTCCCGACTGTGATTTGTTATTTCTAATGCTTAGTTGTGTCTTCTACATTTTCTCTTGTCTCTGATCCAGTGTTCCTGATGAGAATTCTGCCTTAGAGGATCGGAGTGCTTCTCCTTCCCTTGAGGATAGAGATTCTGGTCTCTTTCTGCTAAGGAAGGACAGTGAACGCCGGGCAATTCTCTATAAAATTCTTAAAGAGGAACAAAATAAAGTTGCTTCAAACTTACAGGAGTGTCTCGCACAGGTAATATTTTAATACTTCTTTTTGTGTTTAAAAAGGAAAATTAAAAATCCAGTAGTATGTAGTATTCCTCTTTTTATGACAGATGAGAGAGGGTACTTGTAGATTTTTACCATTCACAGCAACTCACAGTCACATCTGATTTTTTTAACTTTCTGTTCCTTTATTGTCTTCCTACTGGAAGAAGTTTCTGTAATGGAATGCTAAGCTGTATTACAGCATGTGTCACATACCTTACTTCAGTGTGTAACAGCTATAGGTCACAGTGCATTTAAGGATCTTCTAGAGTGCACCTCTCTTGTACTCTCTCTGTGATGGAAACTCTGTAGCCAGTCCATATCTGGTACAGGACCCTGACTTGCTAGTAGCAGTCTGAAACCTATTATGTACAAGGAGTACATGACATGGTGTCAGAAGTGATTTCCATGACAATTACTTTATCCATTTAAATACAAGAGGAACTTAGGCAGGCAGAATTTAATTATCCAAACTGGAAACTGGCCAGGAAACTGGGGGTTATGACCTTACTTGTATGAGAAGCGCAAAGGACGGTATACATTGTACTGGAGTGTTGGTTCAGTGTTCAACCAAAGGGAAGAGCACCACCTTCTGAATCATCAACATATAAACCCCAGCTAACCAAGTGTATAGGGAAGTACTTGAACAACCAAAGGTAAAAATGTCTTTCTCTCAGGGGGAAAACCTTCCTGAATAGCCAGGCTGTGTGAGCTGGTGATCTCTGCAGGTGTAGGAGGAAAAGAGTCCGTTCCTTGGGCCACACTGAGTATATCTACACTGCAAATACAAACCCGCAGCTGGCCTGTGCCAGCTGCCTTGGGGAAAGGGCCTTGGTCTGAGGGGGATCCCAGAGCTCAGGCTGCAGCCTGAGACCAAACATCTACACTGCAATTAAACAGCCCCTTAGCCCAAACTTGAGTCAGCTGGCATGGGCCAGCTGCAGGTTTTTAATTGCAGTGTAGACCTACCCATTGTGAATGGGAAGTCACTGTGTTGTGCCCCTGCTCAATGAAGAACACTAGCTGTACAGGTAGTTCCACCTTCACCTCCCCCTCCTCACATTCCCTCCCCACATTTCTGGCTTGCAGAGCAAAAAAGCCTGGAGCCAGCCCTAAGTGTGCTGAGTCAAGGAGGGTTCCAAGAGAACTGCAACAGTCTGGTTGTGTTTGAGGACTTCCACACCTACAGAGATAGGGGCAGGAATTTTCTTTTAGTGGGGAAATTCTCCAGTAATATGAGAGCTTGTGTGGTTGCAGAAGTGTAAATTAATTAGAGCTGGATAAAAAACCAAACCAATTCTGATTTTAAAAAAATTATAGACATTTTTGGGGCTTTTTTGGGTTATTTTCAAGTTAAATTTTTGCTGAAAATGCTCTGAATATGTTGAAGAGCTCCTAACATAATCAGCAGGTGGGTTCTTTACATACTTACTGTATTCTGTATCAGTGCAATTAATCTGCAAGCAAGAGAACAGAAGTAAAATTGTCATAATCAGATAGATATGAAAATGTATGTTTGTTTCTCTTGTGCGTTTTTGACGTCTCTAAACCTCTCCCACCCAGAAATGATGGTGAATTAATTGGTTTAAAGTTCTCCTTTCTATTGGATCCTGAAAGTGCATGGCATGTTTGAAAACTACCATCTTCATTTCACTGGTCAATGCAGCTCTTCATTCATCTACATTTTCTCTGATACAAAACAATCTAAATTCTATTAGAGAAGCACAGAGTGAGTCCAGGTAAAATGCTGAGTGGTGTCATGCCAGTGCACTGCATCCTTTCTAGAGAGGGTGCAGTGCCCAGGCCTCCTCTATAGTACTAAACATAGTTGACATGAGAACAGTGACTTGGTCAGACATGTTGAGCCAAGTTCAGCCCTAATGTAAGCAGGTGGAACTCTATTGCACTGTGGCTGAATTTAGCTCATTATCTGTATCCTGCCTTAACAGCCAACTTAATCATGCAGTACAATATTGACTGGTGCAGTTGCAGTGAATTGGTAGAATTACATGAGAAGCCTATTGGAATAGAAACAAAGCAAAAATATATTTTAGGGCTTAAAATAATCAGTGCCAGTGACTGCTTCTGACACAGTGATTTTCATGCTATGAGTTACAACAAATTCTTTCTGTATTTAACAAACTTATTAGGTCTTTAATTTGTCACAAGAAGTCACTAACTGTAAATTCTACTCTAGTTACACATCTACTAACATGATAAACTGAGAGAATCCATATTGTGACTGGACTTTCATGTGTTTGTCATCCTCTCTATTTACATACAGAGAAGCAAATATAAAGGGCACTGACTAAACAGTCAAGTATCCACACTCTTCATTTCAAGGACAGTCATTGCAGCCCTTGGTTTTGTTTTCACAAAGTAAATATTAAGTTACAATAAATATAATTCTTAAGGTTTGACAAGGGCAGAGAATAAATACAAGTTTAGTAGGACTTGCAGATGTGTGATTAAATTTCTGTCACTTTTGTGTGGTTGTGTGAGAAACAGCCACATCAAATATAAACTGTAACCCTGTAATGTTAGCATTGCTAAATAATTAGGTTCATAAGTACAGGGGATTTATTGTTTCCTTGTGTGAGTCTTGATATCGTGCACTGAATACCTTTTCTCCAGAATTCTGAAGAACTGCAACTTTCAGTCACCCACATCAAGCAGATAATTGGGATTTTAAGGGACTTCATACGCTCTCCCGAACACAGAGTGATGGCATCCACTATATCCAAGCTGAAAGTGGATTTGGACTTTGACAGCACTTCCATCAATCAGATTCACCTGGTGCTGTTTGGATTTCAGGATGCAGTAAGTCCTCCATTTGTCTAGAAGCAGAAGGGAGTGGCATTCCACTCTGATAAACCAAATCCCTGTACTTCTTTTCCTATTCCCAGGGCCTTCCTGGCTGAACCCCTGCTACTTCCCTCTGCTTTCCCTGCTCCCCATCCCTGCTTATTCCCCTCCGCACAGCCATTCACTCCTATAGCTCCTCTTGGCCCTTCTGCGTGATGTGTCAGGAACTGGTGGGATATGTTGGGTAAGTGAGAGAGGTGACTGGGATGTGATGAGCTGGGAGGTGAGAAGCGATGTGTGCTCGATGCTATTGAGGGTCAGGGGAAAAGGTCTGTTTGGAGAAGACCTGGTTAGCACAGAACACAGCTGTATGGACAAGCTAGGGCTAGGGCTTCTGTGCTGAGTCATCAATGCTAAATGGTCTCTCTTGATGCAGCAGTCATTGCTACCTGGCATACTGAGCACTATGCAGAGCTCTAGGTGCATAGAAGTCTCAGTGCAGAAACACCTGGGCTCCCCAAGCACTATTGCCTGGTGCATGAGTGAGCTGAGGCCATTGGTGCTTGAAGGGCTCTCCCCATACTATGTCTTGGCACCCTGTGGGTGATCCCAGGATCCTTGCACACAAGCCTCATCCCAGCAGGCACCTGATACATCACTAGTGACCCCCCACTAGGGCCCTACTCATCCCAGCTCGCTGTTTGCTGCCCCATCCTCACTTATACAGCAGCACCCTGTTTATCCGATCTAATTGGGACTGGACTGGATAATCAGAAATTCAGATAATCCAGAGAATGGGAACGTTCGAGGCTGCAGCGCCATCTGGTGGCCACAGGAGAGATCACCTGCTTCTGGACCTGTGTGCGTTGGTTATTTGGTTAACTCGGAGAGCTGGATAATGGAAGGTCAGATAAATGGGGCTCTGCTGAACTCCAGTATCTCCCTACAATCCCATCTTTTTTGTTGTCCTGTGCCATGATAATTGTATCAGGCCATGTAGTTCAGGAATGAATTTGGCAACTGTGACAGGCTTTTGTAAGGGCTTGATCCAAGATGTCAAATCCGAAGAGCATCACTTTCCCTACGATCTCTCCTGTCCCAGAGGCCACTCCCATACATCCCACTGCCCCCCACTGTCCTGTTTTTGTGTGTTTTTTCTTTTTTCTTTTTTTCCCCAAAATATCAAAAGGTTTATATTTTTGCTAGTCTGGGGGCGGGGAGACAGCTTAGAGCCAGATCCTTCAGCACCTCCATGTACAGAATTTCTACTGGCTTCAGTGGGAGCTGGTGCTGCACATGTAGAGACAACAGCAGCATTGTGCTGTTATCAGTGAACAACTTCCTTGGGATGCCAATAAGGTTGGTTGACTCCTCCAGACAGAGGATCCTTTGACGTATACATTCCATGTAATTATTTTTATTTTATTTTATTTTATTTTATTTAAATACATGACTGCTTGGCTCCACTATCTCACATGGAAGCCCATTCACCAATTTTGCTGTAAAAAATTCTTCAAATTCTTCTTATGCACTGAGTATATACCCTTTGTGCCCTGGTTCTTGTTTTATCACATCTCCTGTTAATCCTCTTCTGTCAAGGCTAAATAAGGTTTTTTTGTCAGTATCCCTTCATCTGTGAACCCCTCCACTGCATTTCTCAGTCTAGTTATTCTAAGCTAAATTGAAGAGAGTTCAAGAAACTCATGTTATATATATGTAGTGTATCCTTAGTCTTGCATAATTTTAATTTTATTTAGTATGGCTGCAATGCTGAGATATCTTAGTCGCTGCTTAGAGCACTGCATTTTATTAGCATATGGGAGATTTGGAAGTTGTTGTTCATGAGCTGGTGAAGTCTGAACTCAGCAGCTAATAATTTTAGTCTCAAGAGGAAAGGATTGTGCTGACTTATTCTATACAGATTCCCATTAATTTACAGAGCTTTATCTGAATCTTTACAAAACAAAGTTTTGTCTGTGGTGACTAGGTCCTTCACTGATGCTTTTGCTTATTTCTATACTTGTAGGTGAACAAAGTATTAAGGAATCATTTAATTAGGCCTCATTGGATGTTTGCTATGGATAACATAATTCGCCGTGCAGTCCAAGCAGCAGTCACTATTCTTATTCCAGGTAAATCAAAACACATCAGTACTAGTTTCTAAATGAAACACTTCCAAAATGCATCATAAATGGTTTCACGTTCTTTCCAGCTGATTGATCCATCTCATTTCTGAAGTTTGTGAGTAGGGGGGAAATATGGGCTTGAGTGATTTCTCTTCAGCTGGGGCGGGACGGTGCTGTGGACAGGGACAACATTTTTTTCAAATAACCAATGAACTAGGCCGCACAGAGTAAAATGGATTTACTCCTTTATATCTGGTAGTTTTATAACTGGGGAAACCTAATTCTAAAGGCTTTTGGAATTAGGCCATAACTTACTCTTAAACTGATGGGGAAGTGCTTCATTGGATGGTCTCCGTGTGTATTCCATTTGAGGTGCACCTGCACTCCATACCCCTGAGACTGGAAGACTTTTCATTTTAGCGTCCGTTGGTCCGTGCCTGTGGCCTTCTTCTCCTGGTGCCTCAACCGACGGTATAAGGGCCGGTGCAGACCAACTGCCTCTCTAGTTCCATTCTATCACCTGTGGGCTGAGATGGGGTCCTCCATTGTCCACAGCTTTAGCTAGTGTTCTTTGTTTATGTGTAAAAAGTTGTAAATGGTTTGTTATTATATAAGTTTCCTCCAGAGCTAGTTAGTTTTAGGAGCCATTGTGTGAGGGTACCGCTGCACTTCACACAGCCATGTAGGGGATTCCTAGCATGTCCAAGATGCCAGGCTTCAAGATCTCTATGGTTTTGCCCCGGGCCTTCCTGATCAGCAACAACCACAACACTTGTCTGTATTGCCTCAGGGAATCTCACGTCCCCTCCAAGTGTAAGATCTGTCAGTCCTTCCCTCACTCGACCCACCAATCCTGAGAGTTCTGACTTCAAACATTGCTGATGGATCGCTCAGGGAGGCCACAGTCCAACCATGGCCCATCAGACCTCACGTACACTGGGCAGAGGCACCGAGAAGCAGTCTTAGAGCATGTTTGTGTCCACACTGGGAACAGAAGTAAGGACTCTAGCAAACAGGACAGACATGAGAAGGGTAAGAGTAAACACTCTCACAAGATGTATGTGAGAAATCCCCCTCTAAGGAGAGGACTTCTTCGCCAATGCACTCTATGCTGAGTGACACTCTGCACCCCAGTACAGGTGTGTCAGGAGGACCAAAGGAGCACAGTACCAGCTCCATGGCCCCGAGAGGCAAAAGTGCCCCGAGACCATCAACCACTGAAGGAGCAGAACCGTTCTGTGTACCAACGAGCGAAAGGAGTGAATGGACAACTCCTACACAAATGCTGACTTGCCTGGAGAAGGATTCATTGGTACTGAGAACCACTGTCTGCTCAAAACTGGCACTGCCAGTGCCACCAAGAGACAGAAGCCCACCAGCATCAGTGATCAGATATGCTATTCTGGAGGATCTTACAGCCTGCAGACCCAGAATCACTGACTCTATCCTCACACCATTGTTTCGTCTCTCATTGGTACCATCTACCAGTGGAAGCATAGTAAGACCATCACTGGTTCTAACAGCCCTGCCCATGGACACAGAGGCCTTGTGCTCCTCCAACAATCCTGGGATCATTGGAGAGAGCTTACCAGTCTTATCAAGACAGGAAGTCAGCTCCAGCAGAGACTCTAAAATCTCATGGGCACCTTCTCACTCCCACAGGACCTGGCTTGGGACCAGTAATACCCTTCTCCCTGGAGACCACCCCATTATCCCTATGAACTATCTCAATGGCTTTATTGGGGTCCCAGGGAACCCTATATGGGACATACTGAATACAGACAGACAAGAATGCAAGTTGAGGCATGTACCCCTGCATTGGGAAGAACCCCAACCCACTCAGGAATGCTCTGAGGAAGAGAAACAAGAGAAGCTCAACAAGGCAGAGCAACTAGCCACTGTGGGGATATCATTGTTCTCACTAGATGAGGCAGTCACACCAGCCTCACCACTTGATGGCTATAGGCAATTTCAAGATCTCCTACGGAGAACTAAAGACATGCTTCATATCCCCCTGGAAGAAGCATAGGCTATCCCTCATAAATTACTTGGATATCCTTCAAAGTTCAGATCTTAGTAAGGTGGCACTGCCAATCAATGAGGCTATATTAGGGACTAGCCAAGATGGTCTGGCATATTCCAGCCATCTGTATTCTGAAAAAAACATAGAAATATTTTATACCATCTAAAGCAGCAGAATACTTATTCTTGCATCCCACTCTGAACTTCTAGTGGTACAAGCTGTCACTGAAAGGAACAAGCAATATCAACCCAGATCTACACCCACAATAAGGAGGCCAAATGTCTAGACTTCTTTGGGAGAAAGAACTTCCCTTCCACAAGTTTACAGTTCTGCATAGCAAACTATTAGGCTTTAATGACAAAGTATGAGTTTATAAATTATAATCCGTTCTCTAAATTTGTCAACAGGCTGCCTCAAGAACACAGACTTGAATTCCATACGATCATAAAAGAAGGTAAATTGCCCTCCAAGCTTTGGTAGAGGGAGCAAATACAGCCTCCCACTCAATGGCACCATCTGTAGTCATGAGATGGACTTTGTGACTCCAATCCTCCAGATTTCCAAAGAAGCCCAATCAACCTTGGAAGATCTGCCCTTCAAGGGAAATAACCTATTCATTGAGAAGACGGACTAACCATTATATACCCTTAAGGACTCAAGCGACATTCCCTTCGCTGATATTTGGATGGATGATGAACTGAGAGCATGCTTGGAGATTGTACAGTCCATCCTCAGCAATAACAGAAAATGCTAAGCAGCAAAATGGAAGAAATTCTCCTTATGGCATCAATTTCAAGACTCCCTACAATTATGACCGACCGACCTCTTTCTGAAAATATCAGAGTTCTCTAGTGCACTTGGTGCCCATTAGTGCCTTTCACCCTCCAATGGACAAATATTCAGTCTTCACCCACCTGACTATAGTCAGGTCTCTGAAGGGACTTGTCAGATCCTTTCCCCCAGTACTGAAATCTACTCTGACATGGGACCTCAATCTAGTCCAGTCAGCATTAACAAATTCTCCCTTTGAACCTTTAGCCTCATGTTCCGTCACTCCTCTGTCTATGAAGGTTGCCTATTTGGTTGGCCACCTCAGCCAGAAGAGTAGGTGAGCTGAGGGCCCTTGCGGTTGACCCACTTTATATGTCCTTCCATAAGGATAAAGTTTCCCTGAGGTTACATTCTAAATTTAATCCACAAGTAATCTCATAATTCCATCTGACTCAGGTCATCTACTTACCTGTCTTCTATCCAGAGCCCCATGCCACCAGAGAGGACAGTGTCCATTGAGCCTTGACCTTTTACCTACAGATTTCCTTTTACTTTCAGGAAATCTCCTAAACTGTTTGTCTCCTTTGCTTCCCCCCTCATACATTTGGCGATCTCCTCACAGAGACTTCCTAAATGGATTTTGGGCTGCATCGCTGTGAGTTGATAGAAACCGCTTCCCCACAACGTGTGAGAGCATGCCTGACCAGGGCCCAGTGTACATCTGTAACTTCATGTAGAGATGGCCCTCTTCTAGAGATCTGCAGAGCAGCAGCATGGGGCTCTGTGCATACCTTTGAGACACTTTGCCCTGGTACAAGCTTCTACAGATGTATCCTTCAGTCTGTGATACAGCAGGGTTCCTCACACCCTCCTCCTCAATGGGTACAGCTTGTGAGTCGCCTCGAACGGAATACACATAGGGACCATCATTCAAAGAAGAAAGTCTGGTTGCTTACCTTGTACAGCAACTGGAGTTCTTTGAGATGTGTCCCTGTGTGTATTCCACTGCCCACCTCTGCTTCAGATCCTTCTCCTGAGGTTATTTGCTGTGGATAAGGAACTGGAGAGGCAGTCAGTCCACATCACCCCTTGTACCCTTGGTTTGGAGCAGAAGGAGAAGGGTGAAGGCATGAGCCAATGGACACTGCTAGTGAAAATTTTCCAGTCTCAGGCATGTGGATCACATGTGCAGTTCAGAAGGAAAACAGATAGGAACAGAACATCTTGAAGAATGCCAGTTAGTGCACAAAGTAAGTAACCAGACTTTTCTGGAATTCTTCTTCCTCTAAAAGCAACTCTGTTCCCCCATTATGTAAACAGAATCCTGAGTCTTTACTGCCTGTCCATGCTATTTATTACTTCTGCTACATCACCAGTGCACCTGTGATTTTATAGACAAGTAAGATTGTGAACGCCATACAAACAGGGACCTATCCACGCTTGAATGCACTAATACTGCCATTGCTGTTGTTTGGAAATGGTGCCACAAAGTCTGTGGTTCCATTAATGTAAGAGACTAATGCTATCATGTGTTAATATTTGCCAATGTTACATTTCACTCCTAGCTACTGGTATCTCCCTTATTAAACACCGTAGGAAAGTACATACCATGTGGAAAACATCAGGATAAAATCTCATCACTATTTTACTCAGCTTTTTTCAGTTAAAGAGGAAATATGCCACCCATAAGATGTCCAGAAAAAGTGTTGCTTTCCTGTGGTTTTCCCACATTAACTGCCCCCCAAAAAGCATGGGTATGTGGTATTAAATTGACTTCTTCATTGATTTGCAGAGCTTCAAGCTCACTTTGAGCCAGCTTCAGAGACTGAAGGAGTGGAAAAAGATGCCGATGAAGTAGAAGATGATTGCCTCCCAGTGGAACAAAATGGAAATGAGGAGCCAGTTGTCACATCTGGAGTGAGCACACTCAGTTCTGTGGTGTCACATGAATCACAGCAGCAACATCTTAATCTTCAGCTAGCCAAACTTAAACAAGAGACAAACAGGTAACTTCTCTTGTAGAACTATGCTTTTTTTCATGTGGTCTTCAGAAAACCTTCAAGAATAAACAACACACTCAAAAAAGAATGTTTATTCATAGGCATATGTTCATCCAACCACAGTATCCTCTAGTCAAAGTAGAATTTGCACTTCACCTCGTGGTCTCAGAAAGGTACTCAGCAATATATATGTATATGCACTTGTATAACTTTCACCAAATCTTACAACACAGCTTAGGATCTTTCAATTCACAGAAAGTACACTGAAAAAATGTTGGCTTCCCACTAAGCATTGACACACTCTTTTTATTTGTAAGGGTATCAAGTAAGGGTGCCAAACACTGGATATTAAATATAAGCACAGGATTCCCAGTGTGAGCTGAACTTCAGTTTTCTCACCACTGTTGTGGAGTAGTGGCAACTAAAATGAGAAGTTCTCATTCACCAGGTGTCTAAATTTCATGTCAGAAAATTCCAGACAATTATTGGTCTAAGAACTCAGGATGTAATGCCCAGTGCTGGAGACACAATCTGCATTAGACCACTCAGAAGGTTTTATATATTCCTATACAGTAGGGTTCACATCAGCCCCTTCGCCCCAGTAATGAAAAATCTGGAGTTCTTGTCAATAGATGATATTGTAAAAGCTGCAGCTCTGTCAACACAGGCTTAATATGGGACTACACAGTAAAATAAGGAATGCACTGATTTGTTGAATTACTAAAACTTTAGGATCTCTGGGCACCATCATGATAAAAATAATCAGTCAGGATTGGGGCCTTGTAGGGTAGGTGCTGTGCAAACATAAAGGGAAGACAGTCCTTCATGGCAGAGAAAACTCAATATTGATGTAAAAATTCTTATTAATGAAAGAACGGTTCTTTACCCCATTATACCGGGTAACTATGGTTTTGTACAGTAAAGCGCTGTGGTTCTTTAAGATGTGTTGTCCATGTTTGTTCCACTTCAGGTGTAGCGGTAGATTGGACTCTTTGAGGAGCAACGTCCAGTGAGGCCATGCATGTGTCCTCTGGTGCTTCGTAACGGAGTGTATAAAGAATTGGGACAGCTGCCCCTGCTTTCCAGTTGCTTCGCTAATGCTGAATCCAGTGGGGGCAAGGCTTGTACAGTAGCTGGGAAAGAGGGTGGGCCATGCAATGCATGCAGACAACACATTCTGAGGAATCAGTTTTTGTAGGATAAGTAACCTTTCTTCTTCGAGTGATTGCCCGCATGGATATCACTGCCAGTGCCTCTCCAGGACTTGAGTTACTGCTTGAGGCAGACGCTCTGAGTTTACTGGAATAATGACTGCAGGACAGCTCTGCTGAAATGAGTGTCAGAGCTGGAGCTGTCCACCAGCAAACAGTGTGGGGTGACAGTGTGAACTGAATTCCAGGTAGCTACGCTGAAGGTTTCGATGATTAGGATGCCTTTCAGGGAAGTTGCAGAAGCTGCCCAAGCTCTGATGGAATGGGTGCAAATGTACCGTATTTTTCCGTGTATAAGACTACACTTTTTTCTAAAATCCTTAGACTAAAAATAGAGGGTAGTCTTATACACGGGAAGTAAGCCCTTTGTTCCCTGCCTTCTGACCCCCACAACCCCTATCCACCCCCCCACCCCTGAACTCCCTGCCCTCTCCAACACCCTCCCTGCCCCCTTACCGGCTGCCTGCACGTGGCTGGATCCGCGGGACCGGGAAGCGGGCCCGCAGCCGTGGACGGGACCGAGCCGGGCAGCCAAAGAAGCGGGACCGGGTAAGCGGGCGGGCTGGCAAAGCGGGGCCGGGCGGGCGGCGAGCGGCCGCCGGGCGGCGGGGCCGGGCGGGCGGCCGGGGAAGCTGGGGCCGGGCGGGCGGCGAGCGGGCGGCCGGCTGGCAGCGGGGCCGGGCGGGCTGCAGCCGGCCGGCAAAGTGGGGCCAGGCGGGTGGCGAGCGGGCGGCTGGCCGGCAAAGCGGGGCCGGGCGGGCTGCAGCCGCCCGGCAAAGCGGGCCGGGCGGCGGCCGGGAAGCTGGGGCCGGGCGGGCGGCGAGCGGCGGCCGGCTGGCAGCGGGCCGGGCGGGCTGCAGCCGCCGGCAAAGCGGGGCCGGGCGGCTGCAGCCGCCGGCAAAGCGGGGGCCGGGCGGGCGGCGAGCGGGCGGCCGCCGCAAAGCGGGGCCGGGCGGGCGGCGAAGCGGCGGCCGCCGCAGCGGGGCCGGGCGGGCGGCGAGCGGGCGGCCGCCGCAAAGCGGGCCGGGCGGGCTGCAGCCGCCGGCAAAGCGGGCCGGGCGGGCGGCAAGCGGGCGGCTGGCCGGCAGCGGGGCCGGGCGGGCGGCGAGCGGGCGGCCGCGGCAAAGCGGGGCCGGGCGGGCGGGCGGCCGCGAAGCGGGGCCGCGGCGGGATGGGCGGCCGCGGCGGGCTGGTGACGCGGGGCCGGGCGGCCGGCATAGCGGGACCGGGGACCCGGAGCTGGGCGGCCAGGACGCGGAGCAGGAGTCGCGGGCCGGGCGCCAGGGACGCGGTGGCTGCCAGGGCAGGAGTCGGCTGGCTGGGGACGCGGGCCGGGCGGCCGGGACGCCGGCGGCTGCCAGAGCAGTAGTCGGCTGGCTGGGGACGCGGCGGCTGCCAGAGCAGTAGTCGGCTGGCTGGGGACGCGGGCCGGGCGGCCGGGATGCGGCGGCTGCCAGGGCAGGAGTCGGCTGGCTGGGGACGCGGGCCGGGCAGCCGGGGACGCGGGCGGCTTCCAGGGCAGGAGTCAGCTGGCTGGGGACGCGGGCCAGGCGGCCGGGGCGCCCGGCCCTCCTCGTTCCCTCTACCCCTACCTTGGCGTCCTCTTCCTGGGCCTGAGCGCCAAAGTCGGGGGGGGGGGGACACCTGCAGCACTGCCTGAGTGGCAAACCAAAAACAAAAAAATTGCCTTGCTGCCTTAGGATTGGGCGGAATGCCACCCCATAGAAGATGCTGCCCCAAGCACCAGCTTGCTCAGCTGGTGCCTGGAGCTGGCCCTGCCAATCACTAACCTCCAATCAGGCGGGAAACTGGTAGCTTGTCTCAGCAAACAGGCTTCCTCCAATCAGGAGCCTTATGTAACTGAGGTCAGCTAATGCTGAACAAACCAATTAGAACACATCTCATTGGAGGTGGAGTGCGCAGGCAGTGCGCAGATGCGACAGGGACCAGTAATGTCAGAGCATTCTGAGCCCATAAAGATGTTGGAAAATAAAAAAATAAAGAAGCGAATGTCTTACTCTACAAAATTCAAACTGAATGTAATCAGTTATGCAAAAGAGCATGGAAATAGAGCTGCAGAGAGACAGTTTGGACCTCCTCCCACTGAGTGTATGATCAGACAGTGGAGAAAACAGGAAGAACAACTTCTTAAGATGCCAAAAAAGAAGAAGGCCTTAAGAGGAAAACCAGCAAAATGGCCAAACTTGGAGCAGAGGCTTAAGACTTGGATTATGGAGCAGCGCCAGAGTGGCTTCTGTGTGTCAACCAAGCTTATTCAATATCAGGCAAGACTGTTTGCAAGTGAAATGAAGATTGTTGATTTTACAGGAAAGGCAAAATGGTGCTTCAATTTCATGAGGAGAGAAGGGTTGGCCATGCGAGCACGAACAAAGTTAGCACAGAAAATGCCACCAGTTTATGAGGATAAAATCCAACAGTTTCACTCCTATGTCATACAACTTCGGAAAAAATATGATTTTGAACCAAGTCAGATTGGAAACATGGATGAGGTGCCTCTCAATTTTGATGTGCCTTCCAACAGAACTGTTGATGTGAAAGGAATCAAAACAGTGGCAATCAAAACAAGTGGCCATGAAAAGACACACTATACTGCTGTGCTTTCATGCTGTGCAGATGGTACTAAACTGCCTCCTATGCTTATTTTTAAGAGGAAAACATATCCTAAAGAGACCGTACCACCTGGCATTATTGTGCAAGTTCAGGAGAAGGGATGGATGAATGAAGACATTATGGCCATTTGGTTTGCAAAGGTTTGGGCCAGAAGACCTGGAGGGCTTTTAAAGAAGCCAGCTCTACTTGTCTTTGATCAGTTCCGAGCACATTTAACAGAAAAGACAAAAAGGGTTGCATCGGATTTGCGAACACAGCTAGCAGTTATTCCTGGTGGACTTACAGGTCAGCTACAGCCACTAGATGTTTCAATCAACAAGCCATTTAAAGCCCTGATGAGAGAAGAATGGAGTAGATGGATTCAAAAAGCAGGTGGTAACTTGACACCGACAGGAAGAGTGAAAAAACCAACCATTACTGAGGTTAGCAATTGGGTTCTAAACTCATGGTATGGCGTCAGACAAAAGGTGATTGTGAAGTCCTTCAAGAAATGTGGAATCAGCAATGCCATGGATGGAACTGAGGATGATCTCATATATATAGACAGTGACTCAGTAGACAGCAGTGATGCAATAGAAGTTGAAGAAACTGATATGTTTGAAACTAATAGTGATGAAGAAGAAGCAGTGATGCAATAGAGGTTGAATAAAGTGATTTGCTTAAAGCTAAGTGTGATGCATAATATCATAGTACTGGTATATAAATGTTGCCTAATTACCGTACTAAATAAAAATGTGTTCTGTGTTTAAAATATTGATTTCTGAATTTTGGGTTAGAAAAGTGGGGGGCGTCTTATACACGGGAGCGTCTTATACACGGAAAAATACGGTACCCTACTGCGCCTCAATGTACCACCACATAGCATGCCCTAATGCAGTCAGAGACCCATTTTGACAGTTTTTAGGTGGAGATAGGTTAACCCTGCCTCGTTCTGTGAGCAAATGATAGGAACATTCTTAAATGACTGTTCTGTCCAGCTAATACTGTGACACCTTGAAGCATCAGGAACACTAGCCACATGGCTCACAATTCCAGGATATTTAAGTGAATATTGGCCTCCTGGGGGCAGCAGAGGCATTGGGTCTGATGGCCTAGATGCAGTCCCCATTCTACTATGGACAAGTCTGGCACTAGTGTTGTGCTGGAGAGAGGTGTGGAGCAGGACACTGCTGGAGACATGTAGAGGGTCTTCCAACCAATCATATGAGAGGACCCCTTGGGGAATTGTGACCTCTGTACAGCGTGTCATGACCTTTAACATGACACACTGTACAGAGATGTAAACATTACACGTGTTCTGTATCTCAGCCCCTGGCAGGCAGAAGAAACTGGAGTGCAGTTAAAGCCATCCTCTGGGACCAGGGACCACAGGGGCGTCCTCCCAGCACACAGCCCCTAGTACCCCTCTCCCTGCACCCTGAGCTACCCCCCTGCCTGCAGCCTGAGCTACGGCCCTGCCCAACACAGCCCCAGCCACCCCCTGCACCCTGAGCTACCCCCTGCCAGCACACAGCCCCTAGTACCCCTCTCCCTGCACTCTGAGCTACCCCCCTGCTTGTAGCCTGAGCTACCCCGCTTCCTGCACACAGCCCCTAGCTACCCTCTGCCTGCACCGAGCTACCGTCCTGCCCACACACAGCCCCAGCCACCCCCTGCGCCAGCACACAGCCCCAGTACACCTCTCTCTGCAACTTGAGCTACCATCCTGCCAGTACACAGCCCCTAGCTACCCCCCTGCCAGCACCCTGAGCTACCACCCTGCCCAAACACAGCCCCTGCCACCCCCCCCCCCCGCACCCTGAGCTACCACCCTGCCAGGGGATTATTTCAATCATCTTTGCATGCAGGGCAGGGAAACTCTGGCAAACTGTGTCACATGGCATGAGAGGCATATCAAACAGGTTGTGGGCCGATGCTCTCAGCTGAGATGGATGCTGGTTGACAAGGTTGTGAAAGGCGAGAAAGCTGTGCCAGGGCAGATAGGCCTTTGCCAGTAAGGTGTCCAGTACAGCCCCCATGAATTCTATGCTGACAGGGATGAAAGTAGACTTTGGTCTGTTGAGGCTGAGGCATGCTGTGGCAAATCATTCACATGCAGCGATGACTGACCTCAAAGCAGCCAATCCGGGGTCGACTTTAATTCCATGCCCTCTCAGATGTGTAGCCAGGCATTCGGTCATGAGGCCAAAGGTAGTGAGCCTTTGGCAATAAGACTTCCCCATGAGAAACCTGACATCTTTTCTGCGAGCCAGGTAGACTGCACCATGACTGTTGGTCTTGCAAGCCAAGAGCTTGTCCTGAGGAGCCAGCATGGGGATTATGCACACTAGGGTTACCATCCTGAACTTGAATCAATGGATGAACTTGAGTTGTCAGAGGTTGAGGTGCCATCCCCCTTTCTTTTTTGGGAGCAGAGAAATAATGAGCCTAAACTAACTATAACCAGCTAGAAGATAAATGACATAGTGTAGGTGTTCTCAACCTTTTTCTGACCCCCCCCCCCCCCCCAGATGTGCTATAAAAATGCCAGGGGCTTTAGGCATAGGTATAGTTTGACTTCTAATTAGGCCGGGGGATGAGGGGGCAGAGCCAGCAGGATGTGAGCCACCTCTGCATGGTGGGGTCCAGGGAATGAGTGCCACCTCCACCCCCTGACTCACCTCAACAGGCCACCTGACTGTCTGGGTTGGGGGGGGGTGCAACCAAAAATTATAACTCCAAAGTGGGTGGCTTAGCTCAAAATGTTTGAAAACAGCATAGGGTGCAGGGAGCGGGTGGCTATGAGTGCAGGGTGGGGGGCAGCTAGGGGCTGTGTGCAGGCAGGGCAGTTGCTCGGGGTGAAGGAAGAGGGGTGGCTAGGGGCTGCATGCGGGCGGAGGGTTAGCTCAGGGTGTAGGGAGGTGGTAGGGCTGTGTGCTGGGCGAACTCCCCTGCAGTCCCTGTTCGTGGAGGGCCTTGCCAGCCATGGCGCTGGGTCTGGGATGGGGGTGGTGCAGCGCCACCGGCTGCCTCTGTGGGAGCAAAGGGGGCTGGGAGCAGCTTCAAGCTGGGGCATCAGCAGGAGAGGAAGGAACACTACAGTTGCTGCTAACTGCGCCATGACACCAGCTAGAGAAGCAGCTGCCACGCATGGCCTGGCTCCGGCTTCCTGCCTCCGACATAGCCAAGGGGTGGGGAGAAGAGATTGTTGGGGGAGTGGGGAGGTGTGGAGCTGCCGTGCTTTTGCCTTGCAGTTTTTTTGGGAGTGTGCAGTTACGGCTACCTTGCCCTTTATGAGTGCCAGAGGGCATGCAGGGCACAGGCTTGGTGCCAGCAGACACTGCTATTCAAAACTATTCCAGTCTCTTGTCTATGAGGTCCATGCACATTAGAAGTGGAATGCATGTGGACAGTCACTCAATAAGTACTTGAGCTGTTGGGTGATTACAAACTTGCCTTCGCCTTGACTGAATTTTAAGAAAGCCCTAGAAAGTCTGATTTGTCCACAGCACAGACTCCTAACATGTACAAAAAAATAATAATAAAATAACCCCCACCCCCTATCAAAACTTCCACGTATATTTATACAGCTTCTGAGATACAGCTTTTATCATTTCAGTCTTCCTTTAACTTTTCATATTTTTCTTATGCTGTTATGAAATGTATATATAATGCAGTAGTTTGATTTGTTCTTTGTATACAATATTTAGTAAGTGGTTTTTAAATTGCAAGTTGAACATGTACTGCAAATTGTCAATCTTAAATCTAAGACCATTTTGATCAAAAGGGCCAGTAGACCAGCAAAACTGTCTGTTCAAAGACCCAAGTGCAGCTCTCTAGTATGTGAGACAAGGCTGAGTTTTGTCTAAAGCAAAAGACTTTTTGTAGGAATATTCAGGGCTGCACTGTTATCAGGAGCCATACATATGGGCCTTCTCACCCATGAAAACACCTTTGTTTTAAAACCCCAACAAATACTTAGTGATGATTAAGCGCCTTATGTATTTGCAAATGTTGTGTGAATAGATTTTATAGCTAGATCATTTGATACTTTAACTGGTTACTAAAGTAAGAAGTCACTTTAGTAGAGAATTATTTATATTAATGTGTGGAACTAGTCATCTGGCACTGCTTGGGCAAATTACTTACCAAGAGTCACTTCTCCAGTGCCTTCTTGAATGGCTATTTAATTTTCAGGACGGTGAAGTTTAAAAAGACTATTGAGCTGTAAGACCTTTACATATGACAAAAGGGTATTTGGACCCATTTGCAGTAGAATCTCAATTATTAAACCCCCCAAAGGAATTCAAGGGATATGTAAAAAAAAAAAGTTTCAACTGTGTTAGAAGTTCTCAGAGCATCTTTAAAGTCAATATAGTCAATGAATGGAAGAAAAATTACCACCCTGATGCACAGACAGTAGCAGAGTGCATATTCAGGAGCTGAAGATGTTGCTATAGCCAATCCATGAAGGCACTGAGTCAGTGAAAGGATGACAGCAGCTAATTTTTTAATCCAGTCAAAGAGGGATGTTTTCCTCCTTCAGTAAGACTATGGAAAGAATATAAAATCTTGCTGTGCTGAGCAACCAGTAGCCCTATGCTCATGTGTGTCAACCTCAGCAGGCAACTCTCAGAAGCACACTCCCCACACTCAGCCTGTTTGACACTTCTGCAAGCAAGCAATTGGACAGCTAACAAAAAAGAAGCCACAGAACAGCATTCAGATGCAGCAACCTTCCAGTTCAGCATGAGTGAGATGCAATTTACCAAAGAATTTAAATTTTTCCTGCAGTGACTTTCAGAATATTGGACTGCAGTTGTAATTTAGGGTATTAACAGCTTCTCTTGTTAAAAACAAGATTGTTATGCATTCCTACAGAGCCATAAACTTTGGCAAACAGCAAAAAACTGGGATGTTTAAGGGGTGGGATTTCCTATAACTGCCTGCGAGTATTGGAAAGGGTATTTGCTGGGAAGGCTTTGGGTTTAAGATTCTGGATTATTTTGTCTGTCTCAGGACAGCTCCGTGAATGGCTTCTTTTGAGTAACTGATTTAAATACTGTCTTTGCATAAGACTTAGCCTCTGATCACTTACCTTTGGTATATCATAAAACAATTTATAGATGCGCAAACAGGATTCACTCTTGAAGTTCGTTTGCCCTTCTAGAAGCTGTTTTACATTGAGGCTGGACTCAATACTAATTCGGGGAATAATGTACTTTGGTCTTAATTTAGCAAGAGAAGAACTCCCCTATGAGAGGCAGGCCCACTCTTAAAGGTGTAATCTTGTTTATTCTCCATATATGAAAAGACTGTAACTGAAGTAACAGTTATTGCTTGACTATTTAGTTTTAATTTTATTAGTAAAGTCAATAATTGTGATTTTGCTTGTTTATAATTTTGGTGTCCCCTAAGGCCTAGCAAAAAGCCCCATGCGATTAAAATAGTGGGAGGACCATTGCTGCTTTGGCACATCATTAAAATTTGTCCTAGCCTTTCTTGTTTCTCTAAACTATAAATTTTAGTAATATTGGAGAAAAAATGATTTGACACTTGTCAACCTGAAACATCCTTTTCCACTCACACTCTGCACTGAAGAGCTTACGAAACATTTGTTAGACAGGATAAATCTCTCAAAGCCACTTTTATCCTAGTTTTCAGAGACTCTAAATGTCAAACCAAAATTACTTAATTAGTTAAAAGGAAAACAGTTCCTAGAATATTTGACTACAGTTCCTCTATTTGTATGGTTACAGGAAAGGATTTCAACTCTGGGTTAGGAATTAGACTGGATTTTGTTTGGCTGTTTGTGTAGGAGAAAGTACTCATTTGGAAGGAGAATTAACTCAGAAATGTGTACATATAGCTCTTGGGTAAATACTGGTATTTAACATCTCTTATTTTTTTAAAGTACTCAAGATATTCTTTGGGACATTTAATACGAATACAGATTTTATTCTCAACTTCACTGTCTCTGGCTTTGGTCATGTTTGACAGGCTTTTGGAAGTCTTGATTCAGAAGGAGAGAGAGTATCAAACCCTCTTACAGCAAACTCTAGAGCAGAAAACCCAAGAGTTTCACCTGCTTCAGTTACAGTCCAAGCCTGCAGGTAGGAGGGGTTTTATTTCTATAGATAGTTATGCACTCAGTTCCAAATGCTTACCAAAACCTCTGTTTGAATCAGCTTATTAAATGGGACTTGCTAAATAATTTTGCATTATTGTATTTTTGGGCTTGGAATAGTCTAAGAGGAAATCTGTGGTCCACAAAACATAGGTTACCCTCTATGTGAGGAAAGCATCAGGTTGCTGCGGCTAACTATTTTTGCCCTAGAAAATACCGATACAGCTGTACAATTCTACATGTCGTTGACCTGTCAACCTACATATTTAAATTGTTACAGAATTTCGAAGGCCTCCAGGAGCTGCTGTACAGAATGTAGACCTGGAGCTCCTAGACTGGTTAAGACAACAAGGAGCTGACTCCGATGCCATTGAGAGGGTAAAAAAACAAAAATTAACACTCTGTTTTATGTTATTTTATTGAAACCAAACTAGTATTAACAATACTTAATTTAGGAACAACTCTGTCTTTCAGTTTACTGAAGAGGATTACACACTAAATGATGTCCTTAATGATATCACTAAGGATGACTTGAGATACCTTAGACTACGGTAAGGCAATATTTGAATACTGCCAGAAATGTTTGCCAAAGTACCTGCTTGCCATTCTATTGGTCTTAACATAAAGATGTCAAGGATCACTGTAGTGGTCCTTATCAAAAAATGAGTTTAATTTTCTATTAAATAAGCTCTCACAGCTTCATTGCACAAAGGGTTCTTGCTATTATAGTAAACTTGAAAGAATATTTAAACATGTAGGTGTTAAGACCTATGGTGCAAGGGACATTTACATGCAGGATCACTGGGGCAAGTTAACATTAAGTGTGTGGCATCCTAAGTGAAGTTTTCTTTACATAGTCTTCCTTTCTTTGACATGAGGGCCATTATGGGTGGCTTGTCTATGTTGTCATTCTAGAAAGTTCACATTGATTGAATTCCTTACTAGCTGAGGAAGAGTAAATTTTTGGTAATTATGCACAAACTATTTACAGCCTTCGATATATTTAGTGATAGATGAAAATTATTATCCCCAGCTTGCTTTGGCCAGCTGTCCCCACTATCACTACTTGGAATTTCCTGTTCCCTAGGAGAGAGCACACACACACACAGGCACTTAAAATTCTCCAACCCTTTCCAAGAGTGTAATTATTATTGGCATAATGTTTTGGAATTTTAAATATAGTTTCTAATTCAATGTTGTTCCCTATTTTCATTTCATCTTTATAGTGGTGGTCTTCTCTGCAGAATTTGGAATGCAATATTAAACCACAGAAAAATGGCCAATAAGCCCTCAGAAACCAACAGTTAATTCTTTCTCACCGTTGAGGTGCAGAAAACACATTCCAAGTAATCCTTAAATTATTAGATTGTTGTATATTTGTTCTGCAATTTTGCACAGATAAGTGGCCTGTTTATCAATGTAACTTCAAAATGTAATGCACAGTGGACATAAGCACAGCTTTCTTTAAGAGGGTGTTTGTGATTTTTTGCCCATTAGATACTAGATGTTGAAACTGTAAGACCCCTCGCCAATCTTGCACTTAATTTTTACAAATAATTTGTATTATTTATGTAATGCATCTGTCAATGTAAATACAAACTGCAGCTGAAGAAAACAGCTTACTGTTTTTAATAAAACACATGCCGTATACCTAGAGCAGTCTATTTGTTGAATAGTCTTGCATTTAAAATGCATTCTAATTTTAGATACATTAGATTTTTTAGAATGTGTTGTACAGTTCTGCTATCATGTGCACTGATTAACAAGTATCAGCCAAATGTATATAAGATGGGGAAATGTATGTGCTTACAAGGGCACCTAGAACTTCTGGATAATTTTTTTATATTAAATATTGAAATGTTTGCTCTCTGCGACTAGAGTTTCATTTCCTTAATCAGCAAAATCATAAACACTGATTTGTATAGTATTAGTCCCATCTTCAAATTCTATAAACTTCTGCAATCCAAAGTAAATCCTTATTTCTCTCTACAACTCATTGAAAGAGTTGGGGCCTGACATCTGTGAAAAAAAATGGTATGAGGAGCCTCTGATCTCATACCCAAAGCAAACAGGCACAGTAGACCATTTCAGTGTGACACTTAATATATTTATATACTGTACATAACATGATTTTTATTCAAAACATTTAGAGGAGTAACTTGCATAAGTAAAGCAATCCAAAACAACCCACTGAAGCAAATTTATAGCAATTTAAATAACTATTGCTTTAGCTTAATTCAGCTCCTTATCCATGGGTTTGTGCATTTTTCTACATAATGTTTAGCTGTCCTTGGCTGAAAGCACTTTTTACTCTTCCAAACAAACCTACCTTAAATATGAACAGTTTGTTCTTACAATGAATACAAAATTTAATCCCCCACAGAAGGCCATAATGTAACAGGCTGCTGGAGTAAATTGCATTCAGTTTAGCCAACAGACTTGTATTTGATCCACTGACTGGGGCCACGTACTTCAAAGGGTGGCTCATTTTTGTAGATATGGTTGCATAATTCTTCTAATGGTGGTTCTGGATCAGTGGTAGCAAACTGAGCCGCCTCCTCAATTTCCTTCCTTACTTCCACATCAATCTCCTAAAACACAGAAGACAAGTGAGGCTGTGACAGTCTTAAAACCAATGTTGGTCTGTTCATATAAAAAGGGGGTGGCAGATGGACCAGTTACTGCCCATTGCTGGATTTCCTCCTTTCAGCAACTAATGCAGAGTGAGATAGGGGTTACATAAGAAGATCCACAGTCAGGCAAACTTCTAGTGACATTCAATAGGAAGTACATTTGCCTGACTAAGAACTGCAAGATTTGGTCATAGTGCAAACATGGGAGCTTCAAGTGCCTAATAGGCTAAAATTAAACTTCAAGCCCAAAAGGTCACTTGTCATTCCATAGGGATCATGATCACGCTATCCCCTTCCATTACAGCTGCTGACTGCCAGACACATGTGGCAAGATCTTTTGCAAACTTTACCTGTTAGTTAAGCATACAAAACACTCGCAGGGAATAATAAGCCATTTCCTGAGGGATTAGTGAACTCTGGCAACTAACTCCTCCCCACAGCACCAAATGACTGTACTGCAGTCATTAACCCCAGTTAGTTATTAATTCTCAGTGTCCTGCATATGATTAAAAAGTAATAGAAGTCTAACTTTTCTCTAGAATTACCACTAATTATGTTCCAGTGACTTGTTTATTAGTAAAGTCACAAGATGAGCTTGACAGAATTTATATTTTTAAGTGCACTGTACAAGATCAATGATTAAGCTCCCCCCAATTTAAATTTTCAGAGTTGTTGAAAATTATGGGGGGGGGGGGTCCAGACAATTATTTAATGACAACTTTTTGAATCTCAATGTCTATATCATATCAAAATATATAAAGTAAATATCCCTAAATAAGTTAATTCTTAAGCAGAATTTTTCTTACTTTGCCTTTCTGTAAACGTCAATGGAAATATTTTTTTTCCATGGCTGTGTGTGTGGTTAAATAGATGGTTATCAACATTTAATCCTTCCAGGCCTATTTAAAGGATGCAAATTAAAAACAAAACTCCCTCATCATGAAATTTATAATGCACCAATGGAACACCTCAGAGTTGGCATATGCTCACATTCTAAAGGCTGAGATTGGACCAGAATAAGGAAAGAGCTCTTATACATAAATTGCCTTCAGAAGGTAAAATGAAAGTGTGTATATCTGGCTGATCCCATTTACTTTTAAATAGATCAAATAGTGTGGCATTCCATTGTTACAATTTTGCATGTCAGTTTCTAAAACAAATAGTTCAGTTTCCAATAAAGAACAGAACTTTAAGTGCTTCTATTTTGTAGACTCAAACCTACACACAACTTAAAGGAAAAGAGCTACAGCTGTAATTAATAACATGCATATTCTACATTTCCTCTTTTTAACTGGCCTGTGCCTCTTGCCAAATTTGTTTAGCCAATTCAAAGAAGAAAAATCTTATCTCGATAAACAGCAGAAACTGAAAAGAAGTGCAGAAAGAGTTTAACACGGCTGTAGCATAATCTTTGAGACACTTGGGTAGAGATGTTTTAGAGGATTTTCTTGGACCTGCCACCACCAAACTGAAAGGGAATGGGGATGACAGCTTTGGAGTTAATCCCTAGTAGCAGTGATTTATCCTTGGTGCATTTAAAAACATTTTTTTTTTAATTAGGCTATTTTGAAAGCCCCAAGTAGTAGGTCTTTTAAAATACAATTCCCAGGTGACAAAAACTCCTCCCCTCCAAAAGCTGTCACTCAAAAGTTTGCAAGGAGAAATACTGCCCTAAATTCTGTTGTTCAGAAACGTGTAACCTCACTTGCATTCAGTTTTGTCTCTGTTAGTTAAAGTTATTAGACTCCTTTTGTTTAAATAGGAAAACAATGAATATTTTCATTAGTCCCTTATCATTTCTCACCAATAGCACTTTTATGCAGGCTGGGGGGGGGGGGGGGACTATTGGCAGCACCATCACAGGGCTCTTTCACAGGCTGCTCATTTATGCTTTCACAGATTATCACCAAGAGTAGTCTGAAAAATATCACTTAATACCTTCAATTCCTCGACACTAGAAAGACTGTTGTTAAGAATTCTGTCCTTCAGCAGAGTAATAGGGTCACTTTTGCTTCTGACTTCTTGAATTTCTTCCCTGGTACGATAGCTATGGGAGTCAAGGAAAGACATGCATTATATAAGTTCCACACACTACCACCCAGACATATGAGTTGTGATTACCCATTGACACACAGCAAGAATTTTAATGAAGACAGTTAATTTGCCACTGAAATAAGGTGAAAAAAGTAGTTATTGGTGTGAAGGCTAATACAATGATTGCATTGGGAGATCTGGATCCAACTCCCATTCTGCTAGACTTTGTGTGACTGGGCAAGTGACTTACTCTCTAAAATGGCTATTTCTCTATCTCACAAGGGATGTGTTAATGAATTAATCTCTGTCAGATGATGGGGAATTTAAGCTTGGAGAGAATATACTTGTATTTGTAAGACAAGTGCCTACATTAGGCAGTGCCTAAAGTTAGAAATTAAAGCCATCTCATGTCCTAGCCACTAGAGGACTGCTCGCTACAGTATCTTCTCTCCTCTAGGTTTAAGGCTTCTACTTATAGGCTTCCATTACTTCCCTTTTCAAGTTAAACAGAACTTTCTGAAAATTCAGACTTACTGCTCAGTTTGTTTGGAAATTTTTTTCCAACTTTCTTCACTGGCCCCCTAAACTGGGTTCAGAGTCTTTCCTTTTCTCACATAACAACCAGCAAAAACAATCCGCAGGAAAACTAATCCTCCACTGATACACATGCAACTCCATTATTTTCAAGTTATGCTCTCTGAGGGCTGGTCTACACTACCGCGGTAAATCAACTTAACTTACGCAACTTCAGTTACAAAGTTGACATAGTTAGATCCACTACCACAGTGGCTACACTGTGCTGTGTCAATGAGAGAGCGTCTCCCATCCACTTCCCTTACGCTTCTCAGGGAGGTGGAGTATATAAATTGATGGGAGAGTGCTCTCCCATCGATTTAGCATGTCTTCACCAGACCCACTAAATCGACGCTGCATCAATTGCAGCAGTGCCAATCTACCAGTAAGTGTAGACATGCCCTTAGATCACACAGGTGTAACTTGTTAGAACTCAGAAAAAAAAAATCTTAAAGATGAAGCACAAGGAGGAACAGAATCCTGCTCTTATACTCAGCTGTGAATCAAAAAATTGTTTGATCACTGAAGAAATTGACAGCCAGCCTTCAGGGACTAAAATCAAATATAATCACACACAAATAGAATGAATGGTGTAACAGGACCACCTCCTCTTAGAAATTCTCATCACCTGACCTCGTTTTCCAGCAGCTAGAAAATATCCTTCCTGAAATACAGAATCCACATGGAAACTCTAGCACAGTGCTCAGTCCCCAATGTGTTTAAAAACACTTGGCATAGAGCTCGTGCGCTAAGGGTGACAACTACACAAAATACTAAAATGAAATTTTTCATTCCAAATTAAAATACCGTTACTTTAACTTCTCTACCAAAGGACAATCAACACCTTCATTGAAAGCATGCACCAGAGAGGTTTAAAAGCAAGCTGTTTTTCAGTTAAAGCTTACATAAATAGTGGGAAAAGGAATTTGTTGGTGCAGAATAAACACGATCTTACTGAATGTAAAATCTTTGAAAAAGCTCTCTAACATTGGGACTTATGCCATTTTGAAGTATTATGAGTCAAAGCAACTGAGAGATATATTAAGTTAGACATTACTGTGATGTGTGCAATATAAACCTATTAAGAGATACAGTATAGCATTGGTGATGTGTTATTAGGCAAGGGGATATGAGTGGTCAAATTGATTCTCATAAGCAAGATTTCAATCTTAATTTTTTTTACATGCCTAAAGGTGGATTTCAGCAAGGTATCCACATTTCTAAATTTTTGTCCGTGGCACGACTTTGTTTGATACTGAGTGTGCGGGTACAGAGAGAGAAAGAGGGAAACATTACTACCATCTTATCTACCACTCACTAGGCCTTGTGTGTAGATTACCCAATAGAGTAAGTTCACACAATCCTTTTTACTGTACCTTATTCCGGGGTCACTCATACTGTGTCCATGATAACGATAGGTCTGTAACTCCATCACTATAGGACCCTGAAAAAATAAATAGTTTCTGGTTGTTTTCATAAGCCTAAAGAGCAACAATAGCATATACTACAGATCCAGGCATTACTCACTCGCCTCAGCTCTCATTTTGTGTTTGAATGAGACAACACCAATGCTCGCCTAAACCACCTTTCCAAGCTCACTCTTTGCATTACACATGATCTCTTGCAACATGGACAAGAAATATGTCATTATCCTGAAACTATTCCTAGATGGGTATCAAGAAGAACCTTGGATATATGTTTTGTGAAGGCAATTGAATAACTTCACTTGGCAGCTTGTTCTCATGTATTTAAACAGCATAGCTCCACAGCATCAGATGTCAGTCCATCATTATTCAGCAAGCTTCAGTTGCATAAAATTGTCCTTCCCTTTCAAGACTGTAATAGAGTTGACCTTGCTCTACCAGTACTGATTAGGTCTCTATGCCAGAACACTTTTAGTGTCAAAAATAGTATTAAAAAATAAATTCATCCACTTTATAAGTGGTTCTAAAGTTGTAGATGAAGTGGAACAACCACTCCAATACAGAAGATCTGCATTGTCATTTTATATCATGTCTGAGTTAATGCAAATTACTGTATATGCCTTCTTTTTACAGTTTTACTCTTCCTACATGACCTCACAAAGATTTACTTCAGTTATTTTATATTTGTTGCAAATACAGCAGGATGGTTACTCTTTCCCCCACCCTTTAATTGGTAAATAAAACGTTTAAAGCATACTCAGAAATCCTCTCAGCAGAAGACATAAAATGGATGAAAATACATGCTTTTCAGTTTTAATATGATCTTTTTACTTAAGTCAATACATTTTGGTAAAAGGTATTTAGACAATCCATTTCTGTAAAACTGATAGAGAAAAATTTGGTGAAATAAATATTATATAAATAAATGTTTGATACTGAAACTTTCCTTAATTGAGAAAAAGAGATACAAAGAGAATTTCAAAAATAATTTAACTGCAGAGTATTGGGTTGGTATGAGATTTTGTATGTGAGAACAATATAGCACAAAATAATTACCTTATCCCTGGTAAAGGACTGATATTGAGTTACTTACTTTTCCAGATCTACAGTGTTCAGCTGCAAACTTTGTTGCCTCTCTCACACAGAGAATATCCATACCATCCACCTGTTAACAGAAAAGCTTTTTAATTAGAGTAGAGCAGAACAGACTTCAGAGGGTGAACATCAATTTAAGTATTCCCATAGATTCAGTATGAATTCAAGATCTCTAATCATCTGCTCCATTATGAATACGGAAAAGATGGAAACTGTTCTCACTCTTATCCCTGGAATGTAGTCTCCTCTTTTGTAGTAGTCAGTGCTGGCTGCAGCTCTCTCTACTGAAGTACCCATTCCATACCTGTTGTTCTCACAGATGAAAATGCATGGCAGCTTCCACAAGGCTGCCATATTATATGTTTCAAATATCTGACCCTGGAAGAAAAACAGTAACATGTAAGTTGGGTCCCTCTTTGGATTCTTTAAATTTTAAGTATCAAGGCCTACAGGGGTTCTTTCACTTCCACCAAAGGTCTGGCTAGTATTTGACTCTGATAGGGAACTCAAATTCTGAGTCAGTTCAGTCTTGAAAGAAGAAAATCATAGGGTTGAAGATCTACTTTTCATCTTAACCTGTATGTAATAAAATACTCTCCAATTAAAAAGTATTATCCTTAACCCCTAGATAGCAACATTCAGGATAAACTGGTGCACCAAGGAGTTCACAACACGAAAATATTTTCAACAGAAAATTTGAAAATTACATTAATAAAAGCAATGTTGGACTACACATGTAACATGCTACAGTTCTACTTCAGTTAAATAAAGAAAGTTCCAACAACACTGTTGTATCAACTACTCTATGCAAGTAGAGGTCACGGAAAAGGTCATCACTTGAGAATTCTATTTGCTAGTGGAAACTGGGATGGCTTCCATAGCTGTGGGGAGGGGAGAGGAGATTTAAAGCACAGATTGTTGTAGAAGTTGCTATAGTTAAGTTTCTAGCCCTTATTGGTAAAAGAACCTTCTCCTGGGGGAATTCTGCACCACTGCGCATGCACAGAATGTATGTTACCCTGTAGATTTCTTTGCTTCCCCACAGAAAAATGACTTTCAGCTGGGGAAGCAAAGGGAAGCCACAAGAGCAGTATGTTTTGGGTGCCCAGGGCAGCCAGCAGAGAGGTAAATCACTGTGGGGCAAGGGGTGGGGCTGGGGAAGACCTGGCTGGTGGCTCCTACCCTGTGACAAGGGACACGGGACTTCCCCTGAATGGCATCTGGGGCTGTATCAGACCCAATCCCAGATTTCTCTCCCAGCTGTAGGAAGCTCTGGAAACTCCTCCCTCAGCCCACTTCCTGCACCCATCGCTCCTCAGCTGCAGAGGGAGGGATCACTGTACAGGGAACTGCTCCCCCAACTGCCCACTCCATGCATCCTCATACTCAGACCCTCCCGCTGGGCCTCACTTAGGGTGACCAGATGTCCCAATTTTATAGAGACAGTCCCACTTTTGGGGGATTTTTCTTATATAGGCACCTATTACCCCCCACCTCCTGTCCCGGTTTTTCACACTTGCTGTCTGGTCATCCTAGCCTCACTTCCCCCCTGCACCCGGACCACTTCAACTAGCCACCCACACCCAGATCCCCACCCTACCGAGCCCCCACCACCTTCACCTGGACCCCCCTGCAGAGTCCCATTATTGTTGCACCCAGAACCCAACAAGCCCCTGTGCATCCAGATCCCCCCCCACCCAGATCTCCCACTAAGCCGCCTGCACCCAGACTGCCCCACACAGAACCCTCTCAACCCACACCTGGATCCCCTCACACTAAGCCCCTCCACACTTGGATCCTGCGTTGTTGAGCCTGCCTGACCACACCTGGTGCACCTGGCATGGAGGGGCAGGGCTCTGGAGTGTTTCTGGGGCAGGCCCGGTCCTTGCGCAGTGTCAGGGTTGGGTGCAGCCTCACCACTGAGTCTGTGTCCTTGGGGGGAGCTGCCCAGTGATCTCCCACCTCTGTGCAGCCAGTGGCCTGTGCTCCCCAATGCCATGATGGAGCCTCCACATTTGACAAATAATGTTTGCAGAATTTTAAACACTTTACACAGAATTTTTAATATTTTGGCGCAGAATGCTGTCAGTAGTAAATAACCTTTCATACGAGAATCAAATATAAACTGATGAGGTGCTTTTCCCCACCCCAGGTCTTCAGAAAGACAGGTTTATTGTGTCTGCTACTGCTCATGGATTTTTCCAAGCACCAACAGAGCAAAGTCAGAATGAAATTAACACCACTAGTCAGTTTGTGCTGCACTTGAGAACTCTGGACAGCAGAGAAACTCAAGAATCACGTCAATGTCATGCGTCTCCTACTTAGGAAAGCCATGAGCAACAGCAGAGGCAGGCACTGAAAGCTGTTCACAGGGCAGGTCCAGAGTATGCAAAGACATCTCCCCACAGCACTTGCAGGCTGAGACAGGGCTAGAATAGTGAAGACCTGGCCCCACTCCCTCACAACTTCCTGGAGGGGAAGAGAGCTCCAAATGCGGGGAGTGGTGGGGAATATGGTGCTTCAAAATTATAAGAAGGCACCGACTAGCAATAAGTTTAAGTGAAAGATGTGCTCCCAAGCATATTCGAGACCCTGGTAGGAATTCCAGGAACCTTTGCACTTCTGGTATGTGAAGAACCACTAGGGTGAAGACTTCCACCACCACCACCCCTTCTCTTGTCTTTCAGATCTACCTTTGGAAAGCAAGCCTAATCCCCTAATTTATAAGCTTTCCAAACTTAAATTTTCCAAGCTCTAAAATATTTTTATAATTCGATCAGTGTGAATGCCTAAAGTATGTAGAGTGATTAGACAGAGCAGCAGCCTGATAGTGACCAAAAGTTATCTATATGACACAAGTCTGGCTCTTAGCCACATTATAAAACCCTCCCTTCATCACAACTGCCAAGCTTACTGACTTCTACATACAAGTCACAAAGTGACTGAAACGAATGTCAATAGGGCATACATAGGACAACTCTCACTATACACATTTAAATCAAGAAAGCTTACTTGATTGGCAGCACCATCTCCATATAAAGTCAGACAGATCTCATCTTTGCCAAAGTACTTACAGGCCAAGGCAATCCCAGCTCCAAGAGGAACCTACAGTGAATTATAAAACAGATATAACAAGTCAAACATTTGGAGCAACTTTTGGAATAGTTGGAGACACACAGCTGTGAACTATAAAAATTAACTTTTGTAAATGTATGCAATTAATAATGAAAAGTATAGCTACAAAGGCTGTTAACTCATTTCCATAAGACTTGATTCCTGTTACAATCTAAACTCTAGTTTTCACATAACATTAAATAATATCAATAGTTTAATCTCTGTTAGATTCAACTATATGTTTTGATTTGTAAAGAATTAAGTGGAAACCAATTAGACTATGGTCACGTATAGCAATGATTGCTGTAGGCAGGCCCATAGCAAGAAAGGTGATGTTGGCACAGAATCTAAGTGAGATTTAATTTGATTTTCAAATGCTAGACATTTGCATACTGTATCATAGTACCTGAGCACCAACAATGCCATTGCCACCATAGAAGTTCTGGGCATACAAGTGCATTGATCCTCCTTTTCCTTAGCACATCCTCCTTTTCGACCTGAAAGGTGTAGGCATATAATGAAAAGAGGTTACATTTTAAGTATCTGACAGGACACAACAGGGAGCTACAAACAGATGGAGAACAGAAGAAAACAGTGCAACAATTACAACTAGCATCAAAGTAAACATGAAATGAGATTAGTGAGAGAAATGAAAACAAACATCTACTGGAAGAGTCCCATCATTCTATAACATCTTAGTATTTTCTAACAAGGAAGTAGATCCTACTTGTGTTCAGACAACCCCACCCACCCCATCCAAATACCTCTGATACATGCTGTAAGCTACAGCAGAGAAACACTGTTAGTCACAACTTTGGGTAAATACGGTTCCTGGGAGAAAGGTTCTAACCTGGGTTTTCCTGACCATTCTAATCGATCACCTCAGCTTCACTGTAGCAATTACCATAACAAGAGTACCCTCGTGTAACCAGGTCATCCCTGACACAATTCAGTTGTGCATTACAGGTAAAGTCATGCTGTGCTACAACTCCAGTAAAGACCCAGACAGTAGTACAGCTCAAGGTCAGAACCATCCAAACTACAAAACTGGAGGGTGTCAAGCCCTATCATGAATAAATAAGATCCACCAAAAGCATAGTTTAGATGGGACCTATAGCACAAATAATAATAAAGCTACTGTAGCAAGACATGCTTCTAGATAATGCTCATGTAGACAGAGTCTATGATATCAAGCAAAGCTTTCAGAAGTGGTGTAAACTGAAAGGAATAGCATTTTGTATTACTCCAAGTCATGAGAAGTATCTGAGTATTAAAGTTACCTTGTAACTTTATTGTGTGGCATCAGGAGAGGTCACAGAATACTGATGATTTACTTTGCCATATTATTGTGTGACATCCCATGTCCCAATTTATTTAGTATGTCATAGTCAGTTTAGATCAGCGATACTCAGACCTCAGTGGTTCAGGAACCACATTAACGATCAACATTACCCAAAAGAGCCACAGCAGTGTAAATTCACGGTTTCATTTACTATAGTACTATATTCATATTTAAAACAGTATGATAGGGGAAATATTTAATTTTTATATCTTATTCTCACAGCAAAATGACTGACCAAGTAGTATTATTTTATCAATTACAATTGATTAACAGAGTAAAAGCATGCTGATTGGTTAATAATTACATCACACAGTATTTTAATATCATGTGCTGCAAAGAGCTACTGGAAACACATTAAAGAGCCATTTGAGGCTTGCGAGCCTCAGTCTGAGTATCACTGGTTTAGATGTTATCTGGAAATTCTGATGCAAGCTAAGTACAGCAGTGCCTGAATCCCCATTTTATTCAAGATGAACCTGTAAGCTCAGCAAGGATCTCTCGGACAGAAGTTCCGTGTGTAGGCATAGCCATGCGCCCGGTATGCTGTTATCAAGTGATCTGTTGGTTTTATGGCAGCTTGAGTCCAACACAGCACGCTTCCTGTTGTAAAGGAAAAATAAGTCTGACAACAGAGGACAAAACATGAGACTCCTCTAGCCAGCTCTTGAGGCTGAGGGCCAAGGTCCCCATCCATACTTAGAAGATCTGTAGCAATGGAGGGCAGCAGGTACAGTTGACTGCCCTGCACCTCAAAGGAGACATATGCTTGACATATGGGGCTGGAGCTAGGTCCTTTGAGAGTCACTGGACTACAACAGTCTGCAGCTCCAAAATAATCAAAACCAGCATAGGAGGAAATTGATGATTAGGTCAAGGAAGGTGAGAAACTAGGAAAGCTTACGGACCACTGTCACTGCCTGTGTGTTCAACCACTTAAGCACCGCTCTTCCGATGCTCACCATGACTGACCTTTCCATTCCCCATGACCAGCGAGCTGGGGAGACAAGTATCACCAGCCCTCTCACAGAAGAGGATTTTGCACCACACACCCAAAAGGGGAAAAGGACAGGCAGCAAAAACTAGGCCACAGACATCCCTAAAGTTCTTTCCCTGCTGACAGATACTATTTTAGAGGCCAAAGATCTTTTGCCCCAGCCTTCCCAAAGGACATCTGGGAAGCTTGATATGGAGGAAGCAGGCAACCCCAGCCCTGCCTACACCTCCAGATTAGCTGTAATCAGAACATTGCAGATGCTGGTTCCCTGTGCCCATCTTCGGCAGCTTCCTGCTTTCTCCCTTGCTGCTGTTGCCCCGAGGAAGCTCAGGCAGATCTTCTTCCTACCTCATTAGCTGGGGCACATATGATCTAAAGTGGGTTTTCTGTTTGTCTTTTTAAAGAAGGAAAAAATAGACCAAGTTTTGGTTTATACATATATTGAAAGAGAACGGGTGTCTGTGATCCAAGCTATGCTTTAAGACTAAGATATTTACCATTGATATATGCTTCTAAACTTAGCTCCCTCTTCATTCAAACCCCTACATTAAATAATGCAACACACAAAGAATCCACCCTTTTTTATGAACTCTCTGGACCTGTCACTCACCTGACCATCATATAAGTGGCAGAAGCCACGAATAATCTTCTGTTTATACAGTTGGTCTGACTTCAGTTCCATGCGCCGAATTGTCTGCATAGTCTTGTAGTAACGAGTCCCTCCTCCCGAGTCAGCACTGCTGTGACAGGAGGGCCCTCTTCCAGACGATGGAGATCGCATTTCTAAAGACACAGTCAAGGAGGTATTTCAATAAGGTACATGTTCCTGTTTGCCATCTCAGCACTAAAAATCCAATATTTTAATTTATGAGGTTCAAGTTCCAGATAGTTATTGAACAGTAAAACCTGAATATTTATGACTAAACCAGTGGTTCTCAAACTTTTCCAGACTACTTTACCCATTTCAGGAATCTGATTTGTCTTGCGTATCCCCAAGTTTCACTTAACGTAAAATCTATTTGCTTACAAACTCAGACATAAAAATACAAAAGTGTCACAGCACACTATTACTGAAAAATTACTTACTTTCTCATTACTACCATGTAATTATAAAATAAATCAACTGGAATATAAATATTGTACTTGCATGAGCAGTATAAACAAGTCATTGTCTGTATGAAATTTAGTTTGTACTAACTTCACTAGTGCTTTTTATGTAGCCTGTTGTAAAATTAAGCAAATATCTAGATGAGTTGAGCTGAAGCTCTGGGGTGGGGCCGGTGATGAGGTGTTTGGGAGGGGGCTCAGGGCTGGGGCAGACAGTTGAGGTGTGGGCTCTGGGGTGGGGCTGTGAATGAGGGTTTTGGGTGCAGGCTGCCCCAGGGCAGCAGCAGGAGAAGAGGACTCCCCCTAACCATCTCCCCGCCTGCAGCAGCTCCGGGGCCGGGGGAGAAGTGCCTCTCCTCGCCGGCAGCCCTGCACAACCCAACTTGCTCCCTTCCCTGTCCAGCCCCTACCTCTCCAGGCTCCTGTGGCTGTGTGCCTGCAAGGCCCTTTATAGCCAGCTGCGTGGCCACGCAGCTTAGAGGGAACTTAGATACCCAGTCCTTTAGTAGGGCTATTCCTTTTCAGAGGATGGCAGCATTTTGCACCCCACAGCTATTATAGCAGTTTCATCTCCAATGCCAATCCACTGACACCAGTGGGCTTACACCAGGAAGAAGCTGACCCAACTATTCTATCAGCAGACTCAGGAAGACAGCACTGCTTCACAAGTCACATTCCAAAGACAATCTAATCTAAAAACCATAATGGCTAGCAACACAGGTGTGACACTCTGTACCTCAAAGTAGCACCCTGGAACCGCCATATTCACCACTGTGATATTATGATGTTTTTTACAAAGTATGCCTTGAGAGATATCATTTTGTAAGTTTAGGATTTAGAATGCATGTTTCTATTTTTATTTCTTAAGGTAACTATCTCCTTTATGCCTACCACTTATAATCACTTAAAATCTATCTTTCTGTTAATGTTTTACCCTTACCAGTGAGTTTGTCTAAAGTGCTTGGAAAATCTGCTCAGGTCACAAAGGCTGGTGCATGTTCACTTTCCTATGAAGAAGTGGTGAACTAAATAATGAACTTATGGTGTTCACGCTTCTGACCAGTGCAAGATGGTACAGTTCTGGGGTGCAAGGCTGTGAAGGATTGGCTGGAGCCTCTCTATTGATGGTTCCTGAGTGGCTGGGAGATCATTCATGTAACTGAGTTGGGTGTGTCCCTGCCTGTGGATGGCTGTGTAAGTGCAGTGCCTGTCAGAGGCTTGTAGCTTGACATCACCAACACAGTGTAGGAGGCGAGCCAGGCTGGTGGGTTTGAGGGCTCAGTGGTCCCACAGTCCAGGTTGCACCCCGGGGACCCCATCACAATAGGACCAGGTCTTATTCTATACACCAGCACATAGAGAGCCTTTTGTACAGGGTCTCCCTTTGCCTGCTAAAAGGGACACCACCTTTGCAACATACTGCACTCCCTCACCCTTATACCATGCAGGAAGATTCTGTGTGGTTCTTCTCCCACCAGTCTGGATGAGTGGGAAGTGGGTACTTCCCAAAACCAGAACAGGAAGTGAGCATAAATTATCGCAGATGGAGTCTGATGTAACTGAAACTGTTTTCCCTCTCTGTGCTCCAGAACAACCTCTTCTTCCTGGGGTAGCTAGTGGCATAGGGAACACATTCTCCAGGGACTGCAGCAAGTCAAACAATTACAGAGGATGCCCCACTCCTTCTTGCATGTTCCCCAGAATCCACAGAGACCTGAGGGAAAAGGTGCATGTTGGGAAATGGAACCCATGGCTTCTGCTATGGTGTGACATTTTGGGGTCCACCCAGACCAGGCTACTGCCTGCCCTTTGGATGCCTTGGTGCTGTGCAGCCATGGTTCAGATCTCCGACACCAGCAGCCAGCCCACAAGCATAAGGTTTCACCCTAGCTCTCACCATCCCAATTACTCTTTGCAGGGTGATGCCAGCCCTTCCAGTCCCAAGTCTCCCTAAATATGTCCATCCCAAGTTCTTAACTACCAGATACTTGGATTTTTCACATCTGAGCCGTCAGCCCTGAAGACATGAACCCAGTCCCCCAGATACCAGTTTATTTTGGAACACACGCTCCACACAGTTTGCACAACAGAGACCTGCTTGGTATGAAAATAAACAGACAACCACAGGCTTTGCACTTTCCTATTGGATAAAATCCCTTTTCTAATAGGAGTTACATATTGCCTTAAAAGTTTCCCAGCTTACCCCCTAATTATAAGGGGGATCCAGTATTCACAGGTGCCAGCTTCCTCCTTGCTCCGGCTTTGCCCGACCCTCACTCCACCCCTTTCCCCAAGGCCCCACCCCCAGCCTCCTCTTTCCGCCCTGGCTCTGCTGGAACAGCTGACTGTGGCAGGCAGAAGGCACTGGGAGGGAGGGAGAGGAGTTGATCAGCGGGCGGAGTGGGGAGGGGGAAGAGACGGCACTGGCTGACGGTGGGTGCTAAGCAGCCGCTTTTTTTTCCGTGGGAGCTCCAGCCCTGGAGCACCCACCGAGTTGGTGCTTATGCCAGTATTCACTGATAGCATCCTGCCTTGAGACTGTCTCCCAAGTTCTGGATGCTCTTCAATTCAAACCACTTCCATTTTAAAATGGTTTGCCTTTCCCCCCCCCCCACTTCAATCGCTACTCACAATAGATATTCAAAGTGGGGAAAACTCCCTCCTTTCTTAGTTTCCAAAGACTGATTTTCTTTTCAGTTTCAAGCCATTTTCCTTTGCTTTGATGGTTCCTCAGTGTTATTTCTTGGACCTGACAATGGCTACATGTTTGAAGCTAGTAGCTGGGGAGGTAGTTCCTCTCTGCCTGATTGCTTCACCACCCTGGTGTGAGGTTATGCTGAAGTTGCACCACAGTATCTACCACAATTTTCTATATATATATTCACTGTATAAACTGTATACATCTCATAATGACTATGAGACTAATGACTAAAACCACCCGTTCTCTCCTTGGGGTATCTGGACCCTGATTGTCACACATGGGGAGCAGCAAATACCATTCCTCTGATAGAAGACTGTCAGGGAAAACCAAATAGGAGAGAATGACCGAGCCCCTTAAGAGAACTCACTGATTTCAAACTTTAGATTCTGTCGACACTGATAGGGCCAGAGATGAACAATGGTATTGTGTACTACTAAAGGCCCGGTCAATCCAATACGCACTGGCATGCTGGGTATAACGACAGGAGACCTTCATCCTCACAAGTCCGTGCAGATGCTTAGTGCATGTCTCAAGGGCAATTTAAGCTAAAGGACAAAGCTGGCACAACAATAAACGGGTATAAACTAGCCATGAATATAGACTGGAAATTAGAAGGTTTCTAGCCATCAGAGTAGTAAGGTTGGAACTGCATTCCAATAGGATTAGTGGGGGTAAACAGCCTCCCTAATTTTAAGATAGACCTTGATGTGTTTATGATCAGGATTATATGTAAGGGTTGCCTGAACATCAGGGGACTGGGCTCCAGGACTCAGGAGGTCCCTTCCAGTCCTAAATTCACAATATTTCAGGTTTTTCATCTCAATAATTTATGCTATTTTTTGTTTTTTAGTTACCTCAGAATCTTACATTAGCATTTCAAATATCCCAAACAGCAACAATTTTTACTCTTGCCTCGTAACTTGACTTTTTTTCATGCACTGAGGGAATATCAGTTGTGAACTCCTGCCAGGTGCCGATAGATATAGAAATGTTTGGTTCTGAACATTCAGAAATTATGTCTTTTCTTAGAGAGAAATCCACAGTAGTAATATCTATAACAATACTTCTATTTAATGCTAATTCTCAAAAATGAAATATTCAACTTCCTTACCTTAATATCAAATGTAGCCTCACTTGCAAAGTCTGCATAGTTACGAGATGCCACCACCACACGGGAAACCTAAAAAAAAGCAATACATGTTATTTAAATTTAGAAGTCAACAACAATCCCAAGGAAAAACGAACATTTCCTCAGTCATTTAAATACTCAGTCACCATTATATGTAGCAATTATGTTTATCTTCCCATAGTACTAGAGAGTAGTTTGGATTTTAACTTGTACCCTCCCCCAGATATTAGACCTCCGTTTCTAACTTGATTTTTAGAGGTTTTTTAAACAGAAGATTGGGTGCCATCTTAAGCTCACAATCGTGATCAATAACTAAGTAATAAGGGAAGCATAAGGATTCTGAACAGTTCTTAAGATCCTGCAAGAATCAACAGCATCAAATCAAAGGGCAGCTGTCTTTTCTGTATGAAATTTACCCTGCGAGAACACAGCTTGAGTGGGACATAGGCTTTGTCCTGGCCCTCTGCATAGGGGTGAATTTCACCTGTATTAGAATAGCAAGAAAAATACTAGTTTTCTGAAATTTAGGCTGCTCTAACCATTTCAAGTTAACAGCTACCCTAGACCGGTACCCATGACTTGGCAGGATTTAAAATTATTCACTTCTAGAGACAACCCAGACCCACTTTAGAAAGGTAATGACAGGAGCAGATAGTTGAGGAACAAAGAATAGCATAGATTGAGCCGGAAAAGCATAGTCATATCTTGGAAACAATGTGAAAACATAAGGGCAAGGGACCTAAGACACAGAAAGCTTCAAGAAGGAAATGTAGCAGAACAGGCAGCACATTTTAAAATAAAGTGTGCATGGATTAGGGGGCTATTCCACACTCAACACTCCTTTGTAACTGTCATAAATGATGGGTTTGTTGCAATGTAATGTAGCTGAACCCCCCCACACACACACACACACACACACTACAGAAATTAGGATTATCCATCCATCCAATCACCGTCTATACAGCATAGTGAATACAATATTTTACCTCTGGTTCCAAAAGCTCAAGCTGCTATATAAAAGAGCAATTCCAATAACTCATTCAGCCAAGCTGCTGACATATATGGTCACATGAAAGGGTCATATAGCACATCATGTAGTTCACCTCCCATACCACATTGACAGGATTTTTTTCAATTTTACTTTTAAAAAAATCCTTAAAAGATGGAGGTCACTCTAGTCTGTTATGACTGTGATCCTACAAGTTACCTTGGCAGTTTATTCTATTGTTTAACTGATTTTATCATCCTAATGTTTTTCCTAATATGAGCAGGTTAAGACATTCTAATCCAGGAGTGGGAAAACAGACATGCCGGTACATAATACTGCATGTACATTTTTGGAATAAGAGTCCATGGGGTATGTCTACACTACAGAAATACACAGTAGCAGCACCATGGGGTAGAGACTTCCTACATCAACATAAAGCGTTTTCAATCAATGTAGTTAATCCACTTCTCTGAGAGGTGGTAGCTACGCTGATGGAAGAATCCTTCCATTCACCTCACCACATCTACACCCCGGGTTAGGCCGACCTAATTGTGGTGCTCAGGGTGCAAAATTTTTCATATTTAAAAATAAAGTAGCAATTAATTACCAGAAACCAGAGTGAACTGCAGTCTAAGCCTGGTCTACTTAAAACTTAGGCCAGGGGTAGGCAACCTGTGGCACGCGAGCTGATTTTCAGTGGCACTCGCACTGCTCAGGTCCTGACCACCAGTCTGGGGTGCTCTGCATTTTAATTTAATTTTAAATGAAGTTTCTTAAACATTTTAAAAACCTTATTTACTTTATAATATATAACTAAACTATTGTTGTATGTAGACTTATAGAAAGATTTTCTAAAAACATTAAAATGTATTACTGGCACGCGAAACCTTAAATCAGAGTGAATAAATGAAGATTCGGCACAGCACTTCTGAAAGGTTGCCGACCCCTGACTTAGGCTGACCTAGCTACATTGCTCAGGACTGTGAAAAATGTATACACACCCAAAATTTTATATTATATATACATAAATGTATGTCTATACACAAATACTACATTGTTATATATATTGTCTCTCTCAAGCACATTATATTTCAACATACTACAAAGTTACTACCCGTCTACAGAATATCAGCAAGCTAAATATGATCCCATTTCTTCCTCCTCTATCCCGCAGCCCACCACTTTTCATCCACATTCACCAAAATTTGACATACCATGCACAATCCACATTACATGACTGAATTCACTGGTACCATCACTACATTTAAAAGGACTTCTTTACACTCTTCATTACTTATTCTTTAAAATCTTGTGGGAAGAGGCTGCACTTTCATTCTGTTTTGATTTACATTTGGGTCCCCCCCCCAATGTTTTGAATGGAGCAGATGACATATACAATTATTTTTCTTTAGTAACAATTCAAGTTTGCCTGAGGGTTGGTAAACAGCTCTCCATGATAATTAATATCAGTAACCAGGGATTTGGGATACTTATTGTTAGTTTGTTGCTTGGCATCAACTTACAGAAAAACAGAACTATTTTCATACTTAACAAGAAATATTGTTCTGTTTTACTTTCCCAAAAATTGAGTACAAATTTAAAAACTAAAAACAAATAACTCTCCACTTTTAGACTCTGAAGAACTTTCTCAGACTATAAACATTTTGAAGCAACCTAAAAACCCCAATATCCTTTTGACCCTTCTTTAATGCAACAGATTAAAAGAAAAAACAACTAAGATTAATGATATTCAAGAAAAATTCTGAAAATTAGACTAAATTAGTAAAATGTAGCAATACTTACAGTGCTCTCTAACCATTTTATATGTGAAGTTAACAATGAGCAAGGAGTTTAGGTTTATATAAAAAGGCTAGCAAGTTTGTAAAGCAGATTATGTATGTATATAATTTTAACTGGCTAAAAGCAAACCTTTACAGAAGTGATGATGTGCCTTACCTCACTAACAGCTCCCTAAAGTAGCAGCAATTGGAGGAAACAAAAGAAAGAAGAGTCAACAGCTGTAATAAAGCAATTCAGGGAAAAAATAATCAACAAACTAGCAAAATAAAAGACAGTACTGTCATTTCTCTTGCTTATGGATGTACTTTAAGACCTCATGGTTTGAATCTTCCCCACTCTGGACTTCATGAAGTCATTTAACACCTGTGCACATGGAGTGCAAAGTCGATGTAAAACATTACCTTATGAAGTGCATGTAAGTGCTACTCTTGATTGGCAGTATGTTAACTCTGACTTTGCACGAGTGTAAGTAACAACATTCAGGGAAAAGAATCAAACCCAAAATTTTCAAACCTGGAAGCCTAAAATTGGGTTTCTAAATCTATATTAAGATATCTCAATAGAACTAGCTTGGGCACTCAAATGTGCAACACTCCAGAAAGCCCAGGCCATTTCTAATTGGGTGCCTCAATGTAGATCAGGGATCGGCAACCGTTAGCATGCGGCTCGCCAGGGTAAGCCCCCTGGTGGGCCAGGCCCATTTGTTTACCTGCCGTGTCCGCAGGTTCGGCCAATTGCGGCTCCCACTGGCCACAGTTCGCCACTCCAAACCAATGGGAGCTGCGGGAAGCGGCACAGGCAGAGGGATGTGCTGGCCACTGAACTGCGGCCAGTGGGAGCCGCAATGGGCCAAACCTGCGGATGCGGCAGGTAAAGAAACTGGCCCGGCCCTCAAGGGGCTTTCCCCGGCAAGCTGCGTGCCAAAGGTTGCCTATCCCTGACGTAGATTCAGGAGCTAGCTATCAGCACCTGGATTTTATGACTTAAAGATCACAGGTGGCAAATAAAATGCATCAGAGGGGACAGATTCAGAGAAAGATTACCTCCAGAAAGGGCAGTCTGCTACTTCCAGTTACAAAAATGACAAATAGCCCTTTAACTTATTAGAGTCCCTGTTGTTCAGGGAAGAATCCTGAAGTTTCCTTCTATACGGACTATAATTCTGAAAGTAAATGCCAATAAATATAGTCTCATAATATTAAGTGTCCTGAAATGTATTTAATATTTCAGTTCTTGATTAAAATGATCTTCACAAAAGCAGTGACAACATGTATTGTCAAGAACTAATGCCAGCAGTATAGGACACCATAAGAGTTAAAAGCCTGGTTCTCGCCTGCTTTAATACTGAGTGCATAATCTGAAGGGAAAAAAAGGTTTGTTTACAGATTTAGTTTACAGATTCTCCTAAAGGCATTTTTCCTCTCAATAGAGGCTCCCTCCCCTTCTGCAGAGTTCCTGATTTCTGCAAGAGAGCTTTCCTCCCTTCCTGAGGTAGCACTCTGCCATTGTACTGTCAGTCTATAAAGCTATAATTTATAAAGGGTTTTGGGGTTTGTTTTTTGAGTTTTCTCAAAATGAAATTTACTAGAAATCAATTTTTAAACTGCTTCATAGAGCTTACATTTAATACATTTTATTTTGCTGTAAGCACACTGAACATAAAGTGGAGCAACAGGCAAAAAACCCCCAAACATAAGATTAGTGGGGTATACAATACACAATGAAAGGAGAATGGGGGGGGGGGGGGAACCCATAAGAATTGGGCTGCAGAGACACTGAGTGAGTGGAAAAGGAAAGGCAATTGACAATTGAAAGAATTCTCTCTGCTTCTACTCATGCCCTCATTCCATAATCTTGGAAGTTGGTGATTGGTGAATCAGCCTGGCATGTTTAAAAAGCAGAAACAAAACTCATTGGTCCAGGCTGCAGACCAAGCAGGAGCACAAACCTGATTCAGAAAAATCTACCATTTTAGTGTAGTGCTCCAAAGTGTGTTTTGTGCTTTCCAGACATGTAATAAGACAGGTAATAAGACAATGTAGTGTGGAATAAGGAGGAGGGAGTAATAGCTCACTAAGCTCATTTGTCCCTGTTATATTCCTACCCAGCCCTCAAACTTGCCAATTTTCATTTATAAAATGTCTCTATTACTATTCTCCTCAGAATGTTGCCCACTCATCCACTGTGCCTACTGGATGACCTTAGGCAAGTCACTTCACCTCTATGTCTCAGTTTCCCTCTTCTGTAAAATGAGGATAACTATATTTATCTCTTTTGTAAAGTGCTTTGAGATCTTTGGATAAAAAATACTATATTAGAACTAGGTATTAGTAACCACTTTTACTTTCTATTTTTAACCCATTAAATCCTCATCTTTGTCAAAGTAACTCCTACCCATGACAATCCCCCTCTCAAACCATGTCCTCTCTCCATACAGCAGGCCTGATTCTGGTTTGCCTTCACTGGTTAACCAGAAGTAACTCTGCTAAAGTCAAAGTTACAAAGATATAAAACTAGTGTAGAAAAGATGAAAGTCGGACCCATTAATTCTCTTAGCCTCTCTTCCAAAATCTTCTCCAAATTAGCCCCTACCACGCAAGAGTGAGCAAGTCACTCTATCGGTCTCAGGGCTTGTCTACACTTACCATGCTGCAGCTGCACTGATGTACCGCTTAGTGAAGACATTACCTACACCAACATGAGTGCTTTTTATTAACTGGCGTAGGTACTCCACCTCTCCAAGTAGCTGTGTCAACGGGAGAAGCCCTCCTATCAACATAGTGCTGTCTACACCAGAAGTTAGGTCGGTACAACTATGTCACTCAGGGGTGTGGAAAATGCATACTCCTGAGCGACGCAGTTATACCAGCATAAGTTCCTAGTGTAGACCGAGCCTCAGAGGTCTGTACTGAGTGGAAAGCACTCTGCTGCACAAGCTGGCTTTGCCAGCCTTTTTCCACCTGGTGTCAGATCCATGCACAAGAAGTCACTGGGGAAGCTCTTTTCCCATGTGATATTGAGGAGGGTCAGTATCACACCGAGAACAGAGCCAAAAGTCATTCTCCTCACTGATTAGTTTCAACACCACAAAGTTGGTGGGTTGTGTCTCACTCACTCACTGGGGGGTCTCTTGTCTATATGGAAATGAGTTGCGAAAGAAGGGTTGGGATCAAAACTTATAACATTAAGATGTAAGATCATATAAAACTTCATTAAACAAAGCAATTTCACTGAGTGTGGGACATCTTTTCCTTAAAATAATCTGAAATTTCAACAGCCCAGTACAAGATTAAGAAATTGTCTGACTATATGCTTCCTGAGACATACAAATTTCACACTCAAAATACAAAAACAAACAACAAACCCCAAAACTAACAGTCTTCATAATCATGTTAGTACACTTGAAGTGGGATCACTTCTTAGATCATATGAACAGAAGAAATGTGGGAAATCTTAATTTAGAGAACATCCTTATCTGTTTCAAATCGTAATCCATCTTCGAATGAATCTCTTTAGCTCACCCAGTAACTATTTTTAAAAGCTTTCTTTCCAAAAGCATACTAAGAGAATTTGACCACATATGCTATCATATCACTTATTTGCACAAGTATTAGACACTGAGTTACACAGCCTAAGAACAGAGCACAAGACGAAAAAATCCTGTAAATTTTCACAGTAGTAGTTCAATAACGTCTTCTGTGATTCACTCCCTTTATGTGGTGTCAACACTTCAAAAGTTATTTTTAAAAGTTCATCACCAAAATGAAATCTAATCAATTTTAAAAAAAGGTTGGTCTCCTCCACAATTTTTCTGAGTTTACACACACAACTGACTACACATGAGAAACACAAACTTCCTTTGTATAAAATTATGTCCAATGTACAAAGTAGACAAACTGAAAAATAAGAATTTTATTCTCTGGTCTTTAGTAACCTTAGGATGACACATTCCAGAATAGTAGGTAAGATACATATATACATACAGTGGTAGGACTGTATGTATATATTGACAGTATCTGTAAATTAGCATTTTTGTTAGCATTTTGAACTTTCCCTCTCAACCACCTATCCTCACTTTAATCCTTATGGTTAGCTATTTTTTTTTTAATCACTAAAAATAACTGAAGAGAGTGAAGAGGGAATTTTACACTAGATTACTGTGGGCTGACCCCAGACCCAGGATCACTGAGATTAGCAGTCAGGAAAAGATTAAGTCCCCTTTTCCATCCCAAAATATTTACCTTTCATTAACCCATTCAGTATTGAACTGCTCTGCATATTACTCTGCTGATGTTTTAAATTGATATTCTATTTAAACTCATACATTCTTGTTCCATTAAGTACATCCGGCAAAAGATGCACTAAAGACAATTGAAGTCTTAGGGCTAGTCTACACTGGCTTGTGGGGTTGCGGAACAGCACTGGGAGGGAGCTCTTCCCAGCGCTCTTAAAAAAAAACCAAACAAAAAAAAAAACCACCTCCACGATGGGCGTAGCTCTCAGCACTGGTGCACTGTCTACACGGGCACTTTATAGCGCTGAAACTTGCTGCGCTCAGGGGGGTGTTTTTTCATCCCCCTGATCGAGAAAGTTGCAACATTGTAAATTGCCAGTGTAGACAAGCCCTTAAGAAGCTCAAGCTACTCCCTGCCCTCCTTAACCCTTTCAGTGCCTCAAGATCACTCCCACTTTTGTTCCTTACTTCCCTTCACTATCAAGAGTTCACAAGCTGGGTGAAGGAAAGGTTGGATTGACCTAAATAGGTTAGGACAAAGCACTCTGCAAATCCTGTCAAAAAACAAACAAAATTTTTTTCATTTAACTATAGGAAGTTACTAAACAGTGTCAAACAGCACACCCTTCCAGCTCCTAGTGAGCCCAAACCAAAAAAGACCGTTGCTCTGCCACTAGAACACTGGACCAGCTCCTACTATCTGGTTTTAATAGCATTTCATGTGATAATATTCATATCACTGCAAGTTTATACTGCACTTTACAAACCTGTATTGACATATTGTGCCCTGAACTATTTACATGACAAGCTGTTACAAGGAAAGGCTTGGGGACTGATATTGATATTGAAAAGGTAAAAAGATCTCTGGAAGTGAGTTTTGAAGAAAGATCTAAGGAGGAAACAAGATTTGGCCGATGAAAAGAGGGAGACTATGCCAAACGTACCAGCAGCATGATGGGATGTGTGTAACAAAATAATTGGGAAGAACATACAGAAACTGACAGAATGAGGACAGTTTGCAATGCTCAAGAAGAATAAGTGGTGATGGTAGGGAGAATTCATGAAGCAATCAGAAAAAGAGCATTAAGCAAGAGTCTGACAGTGCATCTGCACTTAAAACGCTACAGCGGCACAACTGCACTGCTGTAGTGCTTCAGTGTAGACACTACCCACACCAACAGAAGAGATTCTCCCACTAATGTAGGTAATCCACCTCCCTGAGAGGCAATGGCTAGATCAGTGGAAGAAATCATCCTTCAACCTAGCACTGTCTGCCTGGGGATTTAGGTTGGTTTAACTACACTGCTCCAGGATGTGGATTTTCACCCCACAGTCAACCTAACAAGTTTCTAGTGTAGATCAGGCCTGAGAGAGAGGACCAGATACTCAGCTAGTGTAACACAGTACCCATTTACACCCACTGATGATCTGACCTGAATTAGGAAGCAAGACAAAAAGTGATGCAGCAAGGGCTAACAGAAACAGGCAGGTAATGGCAGGTGACCTCAAGGAGATATGTTCAACTTGTAGTGAATCTAAATAAACCAAAGCCGTGCTCCAATTTACTATGTGTATCTGTGTACATGCATGAAGGGTAATTGTGCCTGGACCTGCAAGAGAGAGCCCCCGGGGAGGGGGGGAGGGGGAACATCTCTGCTGGCTTCAACACTCTGATTTGATAAAAGAGAAGCTCCCTGTAGCAGCTTGTACCCAGACACTGCCCTCAGGAGGGCGCCTTTCTGGGCCAGGGATCCCCCTTTAACTAATAGACGGCAGAGACTGAATCACGCCGTTCTTCGCGTTCTCATTTTAAACGTCTTTAAAACGCGCAGTGACTCCGGAGTGCGAGTGACATCAGCCCCCCGGTTTCAGCAGTGGGCGGGCCCGCCCGTCGTGCGGGGAGTTTAGTTTTATTTGTAGCAAGACACCCGGGGGCACCTCGGGGCGGCTCCACGGCCCCGCTCCCGGGGCCCTGCCCGGCGCACGGGCCCAGTTTGCTCCGGCCGCACTCACAGCCGCGCTCCGCTACCGACCCGCCCCAGGGGGCCCGCGGCCGGGCCCGCCCCGCTCCCGCTCCCGCCCAAACGCGGCTCGATCGCGCCGCTCCCGGGCAGCGACGCCCCGCCCCTCACCGGTCTCGCGGCGGCGGCGGCGGCGGCCGGGCCCTGCAGCACGCGGGACAGCGCGGCCAGCAGCATCTTGCGCATGAGGGGGCGGCTGCGCCTGGCACGAGCGGCCTCCTGCCCTCGAGTCTCCTTCAGCGAGGGCCACGCCCTCCCCCGCCGCTGGGCCGACCCTGAGCGGCCCGGAGTGACGGCGGCGGCGCTGCGTTCCAGCCCGCGCGGCGGCCGACCGACGCCTTTCCTGAGTGTCCGCGCGCTGCACGCGCCCAGCTGGGTCCGCGCCTCTCCCCCGCCCGCGCGCGCGCGCGCCCGCTCCCCCGGCCCTGAGCGGGTGGGAGGCGGGGGGAGGGGACGCCGCGTGCCGGGGGGAATTGAGACTAGAGCGTTATTGGCCCCAGCGCGGTGCAGTAAGTGCGCAGCGCCTGCGTCCGGCTCCGCGTCCTGGGCGCGCACGTGCGGAGCTCTGCAGCAGGGAACGGGGGCGTGAGGTGAAATGTGCGTTTCTAGCCCTGGTTGCTGGAAACGTGAGTCCTCAATCGTCAGACATGGGAGAAGTCCCACTTAAAAACATCAACCTGTATTGTTTTCATGTGCTTTTTTAAGATCTCAGGTTCGGGCGGAGGGCTTGGTGCATGATCTTTTCATGCTCGTGGTTAGCAGTGTTGCACTGCAGCAGGGAATTGCAAAGGAGAGTTAGGAAGGCAGAATGTAACGATCTGAATGGGAGTCTAGCCAGCAAACCACTCAGACTAGATCTGACTGAAAAAAAAATTGAATTTTTTTAACAAAAGGATATATTTTTAAACAAATTATGAAAAATATTTCTGTTTTTCCACCTACTCTAGATAATTTCTCTTTTGACTGTCAGCAACTAGACTATCCAATATGGCTGATATCTATAATACAGGGTTAAATAGTAATATTAATTTTTGATTAGTGTTGACAATTAAATATGCACAAGAGGGAAGGTACTGTACATCTGGGTTCAGGCTTGAGTTATGAGGGATTACAGGTATCGGTTACAAGGATCACGAGATACATACATATCACATAACCAACATAGACCCAGATTGGGGTGCAGGAGTTTTTAAAGTGTCAGTGGATAAGTGGGCTCGGGTGCGCCACCCATGGAATGTATTAAGAGTCCAAGTCAGTATCAGTGTAGCGAATAAGTACGTGGGTGGGGTGTGTCCCTTGGTTCGTGAGGGAAGGCAGTGGGTTATTTCCCTGGTTGGCGGTCTCGATTACTCAACCTGGTATTGACGGTGTCCTGTGGTGTGTTCCGTATAGATGTCTCTGGACCACTGATGGTGTTGGACACCATGAGCTGTCTCATGAGCCAGGCGTAGCGTTGACTGATGCCACACGCTTTCAGTACTGGCTCATTGTGGGGGTCCCACGAGCCCAGGGCTCCCACGATCAGGGCATATATTGGACCTTGTAGCCCTGGGCTCTCAGGGTGTCGGCCAGTGGGGTGTACTTCAACGCTTTCCGTGCTTAGGCCTCGTGGAAGGCCAGTGACCTGTTTTCAAATGGCACCATGACGTCTACCATGAGGACCTTCTTTTCTGCGTCTGTCACGACGATGTCGGGTCACAGTTGGCTGTCTGTCCCTGAGATGGCGTAGTCGACGGTGATCTTCCCCAGGGACAGCGGGATGCCTTTCACCAGCCGGTTATGGATGGCATTGTGGCGGTGCAGCCAGGCTCCAGAGTGCTGTTTGCATCCACACAGGACGTGGGGCAGGGTCTCGTTGTCATAGCCGCACTTCCTGAAGCACTTGTCCTGGTTGCCATGGTGGATGGCTCCGTTGAGGGGAACGCAGTTGAGTTGGGCCCGGTGGATGAACCACCAGTCGGTAAAAGCAACAAAGAATCCGGTGGCACCTTATAGACTAACAGACGTTTTGCAGCATGAGCTTTCGTGGGTGAATACCCACTTCTTCACCCACGAAAGCTCATGCTGCAAAACGTCTGTTAGTCTATAAGGTGCCACCGGATTCTTTGTTGCTTTTACAGATCCAGACTAACACGGCTACCCCTCTGATACTTGACACCAGTCGGTGAACCTGGTGAAACTGCCCCCGGGGAGGAAGTGGTTGTTGGTGTCCCACTTGCTGGACACGTTGAACACCTTGCCCTGGTCTGGCTTCCACTTGAGGTTCTTGGCATAGTGGCAGCAGATGGTGTCTTTCAGGGTCCTTTCCAGCATCATTCTGGCAGTCGGGATGATGATGGCGTGGTCCAGGGTCTTTATGTGTGGCACCAGTATTCCCAGCTCCCGGCGCACCTCACACCACTTCCAGCGGTAGCCGATCCTCTTTTCTAGGTGTCTCAAGGTGCTGCAGGCACGGGACCAGAGAGAGGACAGGTCTCCCCCCTCTCTCCCGAACTCAGCCTCCAGGGAGCCGCTGAAGTAAGTGGCGACGTCCTGCTCAGAGGGGGCCCTAGCAATGTGTTTCCTGACCATGTCCCATACGGCGTCCTCACCATCGGGGCCGGGCATGTCAGGAGGTAGAAGGCATAGGTCACTGCCACATCACATAGGTCACTCATCCAAGGTACGTTGGCGCCGCACTGCCTGTGGGAAATGTAGATGATGTCGGTGCTGACCTGAGGAAGGTAGAGCCATTTCCTCACCAACTGCCTGATGGTGCTGTTGGCCTTGTTCAGGGGCACCTTGGCTACGGCCGATGCCCTGAGGACAACGTAGATGCAGGGGATCAGGAAGATATTAAGGGCGTTAATCTTTTGCCAGGGGCGAGCAGGGAGGAGTCAATTTGGGCCACATCCCGCAGGATCTCCATGATGGTGTCTTGGGGGGTCTGTCAGACGCAGACTCCTGTGGGTGAGCCCAGGTGTTGGTATACCTCTCCCTCCTCGAGGGAGGCCATGGGCTCACCCTGAATCAGGAACCATGATGCCCGGACCAGAGCCCTGGCCCTGGAGGGAGGTGCATTTTGGGGGGTTGAAGCGGAGGCCCATCCACTCGGTGGCTTGGCTGGCGATGTCAAGCAATTGCTGGAGGCTTTCCGAGCTGTCAGCGACCAGGGCCAGATCATCCGCATAAGCCAGGATGCTGATTCTCTTGCCGTGCAGGTTGAAGCCAGTCGGGCCGCTGGAGATGGCTTGGATGAGCGGTTCCATGGCCAGCTTGAATATGATGGGGCTGAGGCAGCCCTGTTTCATGCTGCAGCGGATGGGGATAGCGTCCGTCTCTCCATCTGTGGCGTGGATAGTTGTTGCTGACTCAAAGAGCCCGAGGCGGAGCAACAGTGGGGGTTCGTTGCCCGGTGTGCGTCGCACTAATTATCACACCAGGGTGGAGAAGCAAAACCAGGTTTATTTAAGCCCAAATAGGTGCCAGGGAGAAAAGCATTCTCAAATCCTGCACACCGATACAAGCGGTTTTCCTCTCTTTATACAGAACTTCAGCTATGCATTCCCATTACCCCCTAACTCCTCCTCTCCCCCCATACCCCCACACTCCTCCTCTCCCCCCACCTTTCATTCCCATGCAGCAAATACACTTTGCAATAGCAATCACATGAAGCAGTTAAGTCATACTTGGCAAAAAAACACCTTAGCTCGTTAGCAACTTTTCTGTGATCAGTTATCTGTACTTTCCCACCGTGGGGGCTACGTTCTCATGCATATAACTTTAATTACAGCACCTGCTTTCCGCCTATCTTATTTAATATTGGCTACATCTAGTATCAAGCAACCTTACCACTGCAGTAATTAGCACATAACACAAAAGGTTACAAAAGTTTAGTAAGGCTAACAAAAGCACTTCACATAAAGGTACTTTGGGTCACATAGGCCCAAAGTCACAACTTTGGTTTACTCAGGCCTAGTGGCACCAACATAGTGGTGGTGCAGTCTTTGTAGAGGTCCCAGAGGATCTGGATGAAGGTTTCTGGCATCCCGAACTCTCTCAGGGTGGAAAAGATGTGATGGTGGGGTATGGAGTCAAAGGCGTTGGTCAGGTCAAGCCATGCTACGGCGCAGTGCCTCCTGGACCTCCTGGCCTCCTGGATGGCTGTCTGAAGAAGGAAGTTGTGCTCATAGCATCCCTCGCAGGACATGAAGCCCTTCTGCGCTGAGCTGACGCCAACCCCGCACACTGACCAGGCATTGAATCTGTTTCCCCATGTTAAGTATCCTCACAGCTTCTTGTCAAACTGTCTTCAATGGGCCATCTTGATTATCACTACAAAAGCTTTTTTTCTCCTGCAGTCAACAGTTCATCTTAATTAATTAGCCTCTTAGAGTTGGTAGGGCAACTCCCACCTTTTCATGTTCTCTGTATGTATAACGATCTCCTCACTATATGTTCCATTCTGTGCATCCAATGAAGTAGGCTGTAGCCCACGAAAGCTTATGCTCAAATAAATTCGTTAGTCTCTAAGGTGCCACAACTACTCCTGTTCTTTTTACTGACAGTCCGTGATCCTTGTTGCGAGGCAGCTGGCATACAACTTGTAGATGGTGGAGCAGAGGGAGATGGGCCTTCAGTTGCCGGGGTCGTCTCATTTGCCTTTTTTGTGGATGAGCACAGTCATGTATTTTTTCCAGGAGCGGGGAGCACAGTGGAACTGCTTGCATTTGTTGAAGATGGCGGCAAGCAGCTAGGGTCTTGCTTCTTCAGCAGGTGGTAGCGGATGCCATCTTTTCCAGGGGCGGGGTTTTTGGTCCTCGTCAACCTCGCCAGAACCTCCTGCAGAGAAAAATCTTGCTCCAGGTCCTCCGTGAGGTTGATCCAGGGTAGCGGGAGAAGGCACTCTGGGCGTCGCATGTCAGTCTGGGCCTCGCGATCAAACACATCCTTGAAGTAGGAGTAGAGCCTCTCGGGCTGGATGGCGCAGTAGGAGGAGATCCCATCGAGGATCTCCCTCATGGCTTTTGGGCGGTTCGTCCTGTATAGTTTGTGAATAAGGGATGCAGCCACTGGATCGTAGCTGCGGCCGGCATCCCCTCTCCTGCCTTCTCTGGCAGTCTTGTTATGGCTCAGCGCGGGGAATCTGCGAGTGGTCTGTGCGCTCTCCTGGGAGTCCCTCCTTCCAGCTGTGATTTCTGCAGAGAGTTCTGCGGTGAGTCTGTCCATCAAGGTGTCAAAGTTTTTGAAGTTGTCAGCCTTTGACAGCTCCTCCATCCAGGCAGATTGCCACATCACTTAGTCTCTGTGTGTGCATGTCTGTGTGGCTCAGTAAACTTAGGCAAAAGGACACAGAATCTTCTTTAGTGTTGTTGCTGTATTAATTAGGGTTCATCTGTTTTAGCTCGAGATAGTGAGGTATATTGGAGTCAGACACGTGAACTGCAAAGTTTGTGGCATGACAATATGCTATTTTGTCATAGAATCATAGGGTTCAAAGGGACTGCAAGGGCCATCTAATCTAACGTCGTATCAAAATACAGGATTTGTTGTGTCTAAACCATCCAAGACAGGTGGCTATCCAGCCTCCTTTTGAAAACCTCCAGTGAAGGTGGTTTCACAACTTCCCTAGGCAGTCTGTTCCATTGTCAGAACTTTTCTTACAATTAGGATGTTTTTCCTGAGATTTAAACTAAACCTGCTATGCTGTAGTTTGAACCCATTACCAGGGCCGTCCCTAGCTATTCTGAGGCCCTATGCAGCCCCCTCGTGGTGGGGAAGAGTGGGGGGTCCCAGGCAGGGCCATCCTTAGGATTTATGGTGCCCTAGGCAGGATTATTAAACTGGTGCCCCTGTGCCTGTCTTGCTTTTAGCAACACAAACATAAGCTTACACTACTGGAAAACTTGCCACATGCATGTTATTAAAACCAGTTTAACTTAATGAAGCACACTGTAATGCTGATGGACTAGCACTAAAGAAGTAGCACTATAAAAAAAATTCTGATTTGACAGACTGATGCAAATAATGTAATTTTTTTAATTTGTCAAAATTTTATTGGAAATTTATATGAAGAGGTATTGAAACAAGGATTTGTTTTTAATTAAAAGCAATCTTTCTGGCTTTTTTGACTGCAAAATCAGTAATAATGTAATCATATGACAAAGACAAAGTGATGTCTTGTTTGATTGCAAGAATAGTAAGACCAGTCAAGTGTTCCTGATTCCTTGTAGAGTGGAGATAGTTTTTAATGAGCTTTAGTTTTGAGAAACTCTGTTCTCCTGATGCTACTGTTACAGGAATTGTCAGTAGAATACGAGTGGCAATGTACACATTAGGATATATGTCAACAAGTTTGCTGGTATGAGTAAACTGTACATTGTCCATTATTGATTTTGCATGTGGCAACATTGATGACAGTGTACTCAATTCTTCGTACAGTTCAAGTCCATTTAAATCAAAACGATCGCCGTGCTTCAGGAGGCTCTCTAGGTCAGGGGTCCACAACGCGGTGCCTGCAGGTGCCATGGTGCCCGCAGGGGCACTGCGTACTGGCTGGCGGACAAGCATCCGCCGAAATGCCGTCAAAATTCGGCGGCATTTTGGCGGCGACGCCTTTGGATGATGCCGCTTGCCGCCGATAAGCAGCGTTGCCGCTGAAATGCCGCCGAATTTCAGCGGATGCTCATCCACTGCCACGGTAAAAGGTTGAGGACCACTGCTCTAGGTTCTTGCACTTTGTCATTAGTTGCTCTTGTTTTCCTATTTCATTGAATTTAGTCCTGCTCAGCACGCTACCAGCTAAGTGAATGGAACCCCAGGACGACAGCGGGTTGAGTGGCTCAGCCAGGGTATCAGCCACTAGCCTGCTCAGCCCGCTGCCAGCCTGGGGTTCCTTGGGGGTCCCCAGGCCAGCAGTGGGTGCTGAGTGGGGCCGGCAGCCGGGACCCCGGGTGGCAATGGGGCAGCAGCCAGAACCCCAGAGCAGCAGCGGGCTGAGCCGCTGCGTGCCATTGAAAATCAGCTCGCGTGCCACCTTTGGCATGTGTGCCGTAGGTTGCTGACCCCTGCTCTATACATTAGTAAGGAGATGAGCATATTACAGTTTTTTGGAGGGCTCTATTTAGCAGTAACAGGGCTATAGGAAAGTCAGTCAACATTTTTTGTTTCTCTGATGAAAACTGGCCCACTCCTTCCCCATACCAAACTTGTCACCAATAATTGTCAACAACTTAATTTTCTGTTTTTGGCTAAGATAAAAAAAATTTAAAAAATTGAAATTTAATTCAGGACTGTTAGCAAGCTCTTTTGGCAAACAAAGTTGTTAAATGACAATCTAAATGGCAACTCAGTACTGCTTTCATGCTTGGCTCACTCCCCAGCCTGCTGGTCCAACAGCTGCAGTAGAGGAGGAGATAGGTGGAAAACTGCAGGACCCCAAAATCCACCTCTTGGGGTGCAGAGTGGCAACAGCAGCAGCAAACCCTCATCTCCGATCACACGCCAGTGGGCACCACCACCAGCCCAACGACCAGGGTGAAGTTAGCACAGCATCTGATCTCAGGGACGGGGCACCCATGGAGCCACAGCAGCTCATCCTGCCCTGTGCAGCTCCCCCTGGATGAGATGGATCACTGCCAGCCCGGGGGAGAGACGTGCTCCCCAGCTAGGGTGACCAGATCCAGATGTCCTAATTTTTTAGGGCCAGTCCCAATATTTGGGCCTTTTTCTTATATATAGGTACCAATTACCCCCACCTAGGGTGACCAGACAGCAAATGTGAAAAATCGGGATGGGGGTAAAGGGGAATAGGAGCCTATATAAGAGAGAGACCCAAAAATCGGGACATCTGGTCACCCTACATGTGAGTTCCTTCCCCCACCCCTTCCCAGAGACCCCAGCAGCCAATTCCCTCCCTCAGACTGTGCTGCATTCAGCTCTCTGTAGGACCCAGCAGCCCTGCTCTTACATGCTCCACTGCTTCCCATCTGTCCGGGCTCACAGCAGAGCGGTGCCCCCAGACCTAGTGGTGCTCTAGGCGGCTGCCTGATCTGCCTATGGCTGGGGCGGCCCGGGTCCGAGCAGGGGCGGCTCGAGGAAGTTGGCCACCCCCAGCAGGGCGGCACGCCGCAGGGGGCGCGCTGCCGGTCCCGCGGCTCCGGGGGACCTCTTGCAGACGTGCCTGCGGAGGGTGCGCTGGGAGGGCGGCAGGCGGCTTTGGCGGACCTTCCGCAGTCATGCTTGTGGGAGGTCCGCTGGTCCCGCGGCTCCGGTGGACCTCCCACAGGCATGACTGCGGAAGGTCCGCCAGAGCCGCCTGCCGCCCTGTCGGCAAAATGCCACCCCAAGCGTGCGCTTGGTCCGCTGGGGTCTGGAGCCGGCCCTGGGTCCCAGGCCTCTGTGGGGGGAACTGGTGGGGCTGGCCCCAGGCCTCTGTGGGTATGGGGGGGTGAGGAGCAGGCCCCAGGCCTCCCTGGGGGGGGCGAGGCTGGCTTGGGGGGCAGGGGGGAACCACCCCCCAGCACTCACCAGCAGCACAGCTGGGGCCAGATCGCTGCATTCCTGCCGCCGATGAGTGCAGCCCAGGCCCTGCTGCAGAGCTCAGGGGAGTGGAGGTGGGGCTGGGCAGGGCCAGAGCAGAGGCGGGGGCCCTGTGGAAGAGCCGGAGCAGGGGCTGGAGCAGCATGCTGCTGCACAGGGCTCCAGGAAATTTGGTGCCTCAAATTTCCTGGTGCCCTACGCAGCTGCGTACTTTCCGTATGGGTAAGTACTGCCCATGACCTCTTGTACTGCCTTCTGTGGCAAGAGAGAATGACTTTTCTCCATCTTTTATATGGCAGCCTGTCATAAACAGTTAGTTAAGGGATAAGGTCTCTTTTACCTGTAAAGGGTTAACAAGCAGTACCTGATGAACACCTGACCAGAGGACCAATCAGGGACAAGATAATTTCAAATCTCTGTGGAGGGAAGGTTTTTTTGTGTGTTCTTGTTTTGAGTTGAGTCTCTCTTTGGAGCTAAGGGAGTCCAGACATCTTAATCAAGTCCTCCCAGGTTTCTGCAGTATTTTTCATCTATTCAGTTTAGTGAGTATTAGAAAGGCGTACTAGTATTATAAGTTTATTTCTACATTTGCAATTGTGTGTTTTGCTGAAGGAATCTCTTTATTTCTATTGCTGTTACTTTGCTTTTACTGAGAAAGAAATGGGGAGAGGGAATTCTCTCCAGGTTTATAGGTTAGACTCTGTGTATTGTTCCATCCTGGTATTACAGAGATAGTGTACTTTCTTTTTGTTCTTTTAATAAACTCTTTTCTTTTTAGGACTTGATTGATTCTTCTCTTGGTTGCATTTTCAAGGGAAGGGGAGGGGGAGGTGAGTCCCTCTTTGTGTTGAGTCAAGGATTTGACTTGGTGTGTAATCTCTCCGGAGCAGGCTGGAGAGAGGGAAAGGGTGGGGAGGGGAACTGGCTGTTTCTCTCTCTCTCTGGTGAGATTCAAGGGGTTTGAATCTGGGTTCCCCAGGGGAAGTTTGGGGGACAGGCAGTGTGTTACCCACTTTAAACTTAACTGGTGGCAGCAGAACTGGATCTAGACTAAGATTAGTTTAGAGGAGCCCATGCAGGTCCCCATCTTGGAACCTCTCAAGTGGGGGAGAAGACCTATGACACAGCCTTTCAAGTATTTCCCCCTTAATCTCCTCTTTTCCAAACTAAACATAGCTAGTTCCTTCAGCCTTTGCACATATGGCTTGCATTCTATCCCTTTGATCATCTTTGTTGCTTGTTGCTGGATCCTTTCCAGTTTCTCCACATCCTTTCTATATGTTGATGACCAAAATTGGACACAGTACTTCAGCTGAGGCCTAACAAGTGCCAAGTAGAGTGGTACTATCACTTCCCGTGACACGCATGCCTCTGTTAATGCAACTTAAAATCACATTTACCTTTTTGCAACAGCATTGCATTGCTGATTCATGCTGAGGTTTTGATCCACCACAACTGCCAGATGCTTCTCAGCCATGCTGCTGCCAAGTCAGTTTTCCCCCATTCTGTATTTGTGCATTTGGTTTTCCTTCCTTGAGTGTAACACCTTACATTTGTTTTTGTGGCATTTCATTTTGTTGCCAGTAGCTCAGTTCTCCAATTTATCAAGATCCCTCTGAATTTTAGCTCTATCCTCCAAAGTCTTGGCACCCTCCCCCGTTAGCTTTGTGTCATCTGCAAATTTGATCAGTATGCTCTCTATTCCTATATCCAGGTCATTAATAAAGATGTTAAGCAATAAGATCCCTATGGAAATCCACTTGAGACCTCCCTCCAATCTGACATAATTCCATTAACAGTTACTCTTTGTTTGCTGTTTGTTTAACCAATTATGTATCCACGTAATGGTAGTTCCGCCAAGCCTGCATTTCTCCAACTTATTTATCAGAATATCATGTGGAACTGTTGCTGAAGTCCAAGTGTATTATGTCCACCACATTCCCACTATCCACCAAACCAGTTACCCTGTCTAATAAGGAAATCAAGTTGGTTTGGCATACTTTGTTCTTGGTAAATCCATGCTGGTTGTTAGTGATTTACCCCTTCATCCTCCAGGTATTCACAAATTGAATGTTTTATACATTGCTCTAATAGCTTCCCAGGTATCACAGTCAGGCTGACTCGGCTGTAGTTCCCCAGTTTCGCCTTTTCCCCCTTTTTTAAAAGATGGGCACTGTTAACCCTTCTCCAGTCTTCCGACACCTCTCCTGTCATCCAGGAGTTTGCAAATGTTATTGCTAGTGGCTCTGAGATTTCTTCAGTGTCAAGAGCAACTCTATGATACAACCTCCAGCCTGACTTAAATTTAGGACTCTTTAATATCCTGCAGAATGCAGGTGAGACTACTGAAAATCTGCAATGTCCTGAACATTTCAAGAAGTAGAAACCCTAAGTCTGTGAATGTAGCAGTTACCATGGTATCATCTCTCCTGCTCAAATAGAAAATGTCAGGATTAGTTAAAAAATATATAAATAAATCGGGGCCATTGCTCTTCCCCACTCGCATTCAAAAAATCAGATTACTTTTCATAATTATATTTTTATAAAGTGACATATTGTGAATATTTTAACAATCATGGAAATGCAATGTGTTTCTGACTGGAAAGGGACCCATTTTATATCTCTTGAAAAATAATAAAGCAGAACTCTAAATCATTTCTGTGTTTTCTTTAAAAACTTGTTCATTCTGTTTTATTTTTATTAATACATTCTCACCATTTAAAACTGAAAAGCACGTCATTTTGAAAATTCTGAAGTAATTTGAATGCCACAGAAATTAATACAGAAAACTAACCCTTGAATGAAGTAAATGATCAAAAGGAGGATATAATACAATGAACAGTAGAAAATGCCAGGAGAAAATAACCCCCTTGCTGAAAGCAACAGTTTTATATAACTTCTCATAATTAAGCAATAACATATTTAGAATTTGACTTTATAATTTTGATGCATAATATTTTAAGCATTTTTATTGTTTTTATTTAAATTTTCATAGTTGCAGGAAATTATGTGAGGTGTCAGATAATAGGGTTAGCAGTCAATAATTATTTAATGACAGTAGATTTTGAGATTCAAGAAGTTTAAGCTTTATAGCCATTAAAACACAAATTGCCAACATCACATGTCAAAATTTACAAATTAAATAGCATTAAATAAAACTGCAATAAGTTCTCAAGCAGCAGCATTCCTATTTTGCCTATCTGTAAATTTCAATTTAGATTAATGGAAATATTTTGTGTGTGTGTGATGAAATTGACGTTTATTGATAAAAATCTAGTCTTTCCATGCCTATATGCAATGGATGAATGATCTTAGGGACTTTTCACAGTTGCTAAAACAGTCAAATCTCAATTATCTGAACCTCAGATATCCAGAGTCTGAATATTGTCTATAAGGTTTGACTTCAGCACATAAAAATGACTTTCCCCAATTAATCAGACCTATGATTATCTAAAGACTTAGATGCTCCCAGAGCTTTTGTATAACTGAGGTTGTACTATATAGCTTACACGTTTGAGTTAAAACAACTGGAAACCTTTCAAGGTCAAAGACCATATAACAGATTAAAAAAGCATAGCATTGTAACAAAAATGCCACAAGGTGACACTGTGGCATAAGGAATAGAGAAAAGCTACCTCCCCCTCTTTCAGATACTGACATCAAGTAGATATTGGGAGTCACAGTAGTGACTCAATTTATGTTAGAAGAAAATCTCTGTATGTTGCTTGGTTACTTGGAAAAGCAATATTAGGACAATATTGAGATGAGATGAAAATAAAATTGTTTCAATGCTAAAGGCGGGGCTGCTTGGTATACTTCCCTGTTTCATATCTAGGCTATTTATTTCCTGTCCCTGAGTGCAAGAATTTATTGTTTTAGTCCGAAAGTCTCAATATTGTCTCAGCGCCCACTGCTTTAATCTTCCCCAATTATTTGCAGTTTAGTTTTGTCTCCCATGTTTCTGCTACGCATTTGGTTTTAGTGTCATTTACAAATTTGATCACAGTTTTTACAGTATTTATAATAGTGGAACCCACAACAAAGAAAGACAGGAAACAGCTGTACATGGTAAAAAGTTTTTGGAGCTCCTACAAGAGTCCTGAGTGGCTCCACAGTGAAGAGGAAGTGTCGTTTCTTAAAGACTGGGGGATATGTCATCACCAGTGTGACAAAAGGAGATCCGTGCACTGCCAGACATCTGTGCTCCACTGACCTCAGTTTAAGACCCATTGCACTAAACCAGGGGTGGGCAAACTTTTTGGCCCGAGGGCTACATCTGGGTGGGGAAATTGCATGCACGGCCATGAATGTAGGGCTGGGGCAGGTGGGTGGGGTGCAGGAGGGAGTGCAGGGTGTGGGTGCGGGAGGGGGTTTAGGGCAAAGGGTTGGGGTGCAGGAGGGGAGCATGGTGTATGAGGGGGCTCAGGGCAGGGGGTTAGGGTGGAGGAGGGGGTACGGAGTGCAGAAGGAGGCTCGGCAGGGGGGTTGGTGCGGGAGGGGTGCGGCAGGGGGGTTGGAAAGTGGGAGGGTGTGAGGTGCGACAGGGGGCTCAGGGCAGAGGGTTGGGGACTCAGGGCAGGGTGTTGGGATGCAGGAGGGGTTGGGGTGCGGGCTCTGGCCCGGCGCTGCTTACCTGGAGTGGCTCTGGGGTGGCAGTGGCACGCAGCAGGGCTAAGATAGGCTGCCCGCCTGCCCTGGCCCTGCGCCGCTCCAGGCACCACCTCCCTGCGGCCCCTGTGGGAATGGGGAACCTGCGGCCGTGGTTCCCCATTCCCGGCCAAGGGGAGCTGCGGAAGGCAGTGCCTGCAGGTGAGGGCAGTGCACGGAGCCCTCTGCCCCCCGGGGCAGCAGGGACATGGTGCCGGCCGCTTCCAGGAGTGGCATGGGGCTTGCGGTGCCACAGGGGTGGCAATCCTGCAAGTTGGATCTAAAGCCCTGATGGGCCGGATCCGGCTGGCAGGCCGCAGTTTGCCCACCCCTGCACTAAACCATGTTATCTCTCAATACTGTTAGTGGGTCTGATTTGCCACGGGGTTACTCTAGTTTTATGCTGATATAACTTCATGGTGTTTTTCTCCCTTTTTCTCTGTAAAACATACACAAAATGATGTGAGATTGTGTTAAGGTTTTGTTGAGGTTTGTGTTAAGATTGCAAAATCAAAACTGCAAAGGTCAAAATTGACCCCTCATTAGGGTGACCAGACAGCAAATGTGAAAAATTGGGACGGGGGTTGGGGGGTAATAGGAAACTATATAAGAAAAAGACCCAAAAATCAAGACTGTCCCTATAAAATCAGGATATCTGGTCACCCTACCCCTCATGAGTATACATTGTGATAAAATCTTTCCCTACACAGGAAGTTTATGGCAGAGCCCAGTCCAGTGCCACAAACGTAAAAGAACATCCTTTCTCTTCTTGCTACCATGAGGAAGGGTCTTGTTCAACATATAGCATATGATCAAGTAGTTAGAGACTGCATTATAATGCATACACATAAAGGGGCCAAATTAAGTTTTGTGCAAGTTCCCCTAGGGTCCCTTTACAGCTTGCAGGTTCCACAGGATCTTATGTGACTGAATAATACTTTAACATTTTTTTAAAAACCTAAGGGCTAGATTGTGATCTGCCCTTGTGACGGTGCAAGTGCCACCTCAGGAGTAGTCATAATTGCAATCTAGGCCAGTAGAGCTCAGGGGCTGTTCATTTCCTGTTCTCCCAGAGGCAAACATCACCCCAAATTGGCCTTTAACAAACCAAAATGTTGGGGTTTTTTTGTTTTGAAATGACTTTTGCTTTTGAATAATACAAAATTAAAAGAGGTCAAAATCAAAATTAAGTATTTCAATTTTGTCAAAACAAATAGTTCAACTGACCCCTCCCACCCCCTGTCCACCAATTTGTTTTTTAATTTTCCTTTGTGGAGAATTTCAAAATGTTCTGGTTTTGTTCCAATTTGGAACAAAGCCAAATTCAAAATCTCATAATCCTTTGCAAAATGGAACTTGCATCCTCTGAACAGCTCTAGTGGTGGGTGTGGGCTTAGTTTTTGGTAAATGTTATCCTACACCTCTATTGTTGCTCTCATAAATAGGTGGTTATATATTATTTTTGGCCTAGAGATTTAGGAGAAGCTTCTTGACCATATCACTTGATTAAATTTGGATTTAAAATCTCTGCTCAGTTCAGTACTTGAAATGATACCCAAGAAAGCTATCAGTAAAATCCCAAACAGCTGCCAATGTACAAAAGCATATTTCACATAATTTATTGTTGTTGCTGTATAGCTCCCACCGGGTTTTCCAGTGGTCTGTGAGCATCGATAGTCTTTCCCCGCAGAGCCTGTCCTATTTACAACAGTGACTTCAGGACAAAAAGTTGCCCACAAAGCCTGCTGAATGGAGCCTTGGCTTTGTCTCCAGTTGTCATACCAACAAGAACTCACCTGTCAGAAAGCAGCTGATGGAGAAAGGAAAAGGTCATATGTGGACCCAGGGGCGGCTCTACAAAGTAGGCTGCCCCAAGCAGCGCGGAGCGCTGCGCCGCCCTTCCCAGTCGCGGCGGGTCCCCTCTTCCGCGGCTCCGGCATCCTGGGGAGGCGGCATTTGGCTCGGTGGAGCTCCGCCGCATGCCTGCGGCAGGTCCACGGAGCCGGGACGAGCGGACCTGCGCGGTCATGCCTGCGGGAGCTCAACCGGAGCCGCGGGAAGACGGGACCCGCCGCAGGCATGACTGCGGCAGGTCCGCTCGTCCCGGGCTCCGGTGGACCTGCCGCAGGCATGCCGGCGGGAGCTCCACCGGGGCCAAATGCCGCCCTCCCCAGGATGCCGCCCCAAGCGGGCGCTTGGCCCGCTGGTGCCTAGAGCCGCCCCTGTGTGGACCTTCACCCAGCTTGATAATATAAACATTTATAATACTAGTTTTCATATTATGGGCCTATTCCAAAACCCATTTAGTCAATGGAAAGTCTTTTGGATCAGGCCCATTATGCACTAGTTTTCAAATATATAAATAAATATAGATATTTATGGTCATGCCTATGTGAGTATATAGTAGTTTTTACATAATATATACAAGTCAGCAAAAGACATTGGTGTGTGTAACACTCCTACCTTTGAAGTGTGAAAGACATGAATTACATTGGGTATATTGGCTCATTGTACTTAAACATTTAGTTCCATATGCTGTGATTCGTCACCACCTTGCATTTAAAAAAAATACTCTGTTTTTGACTGTTGACAAACTAATTTCTTTCTTTTCTTTTTTTTAAGTCTTAGTTTCTGTGCCATTAGCTTGTCTCTTTAGCCTCACTGGCTTTAGTTGGTCTTGGGCAATGGATCTATTTTATAAAGATTATGCCTGTGATTTTTTTGTTTTTTGTTTTTTGCAGTGTGATACTATGTCTCTTGACTTTGCTTTTTCCTCCAGCATCTGTCTCCTATTTCATGTGACAAGCAATCCTCTTCTACGTCCTTCCTATCCTCTCTCGCCAGCTAGACTCCAATAGTCTTGCTACGGTGCCATGTAAAGTATCTCAGGGTCAGTTCCCAATTATAAACCCTATTATTAACTAATTTGCTTTAAATGACATTGGGTGGAACTTTTCACATTTGGTCATTTAGATGACTTTGTTCTCTAATACAAAACATTATTTACATTGGTCAATTACTTTTGATTAACAAATTGGGTAAATAAAACAACCTTGCAAAATGGCCCATTCATCCACATGCCCATTTTGGTGAGGGCGGGAGATAGGTATGTGGGAGGCAGGATGAGCAGGGAAAATTCTTGGTCTATATTCTTCCACTGCAGGGCAACAGTAATTCCCAATGCAGCTAAAGGGAGTTTCTCTTATCCTGCTGGAGAATTGGGCTCATTAGTATTTTCCATCGTCAACTTTACAGCGAGGGTGGGTGAGCAGATTGTGCATCTGGCCTAGTAAATTTCCATGATTAATTTGCAAGGCTGAAATAAAGAAACTTATTTAGATTTTCAGGGTTATTGGGTTTTCTTTCTAATCTCTAGGTCATAAACAAATGAACTTCTAAAAATAAAATGTTTTAAGCTGTTATTAGTTGCAGAGCACAGTCCTTTTTGATATTCAGCTAAATCAATGCTTTGAAAGAATCCAGAGATTTATGTTTGAAAAATACTTAACTAAGCCCATTGCAGAGCACTTTATGATTGTACATCAATTTCCAGTACTACATTTCATCCAGAAAGTATTAGTATGTCATTCCTCAATGATTGTTAATGGTAATCTGTGAGGAATAGCTATTATTGAGATCAGGGATATAAACAGAATTATTTTTACTTAATGGTCCACTCAGGAAGGTTACAGGACATTATGAAATAGATGAAGACACGATCTTAATTTTCAGATGTTTTTTTATGGGATCCTTGTAGTGCAAACACCTTTAATTAAAAACTAATAAGGTAATGCAGCAAGTGAAAACATGAAGAAATGGTGGGAAAAGTTTCTTAAACGTGAGCCAGCTGGCTGAATTGGATCAGTTAAGGGTTGTGCTGATTTCCAATGTGAATTTTTGATGGCTTTTTTTGGAGAAGTTTATGCTGAAGAGCAATTCTGAAAACATGAGCAAGGGAGATTTGAGCCCCCATCAGATTTCCTGTTATGTATCAAAATTGGGGTTGAAGAGTTGAAGGGTGATTATCAATTTTCTTCCTATTGTCTTAACTCATGGGAAAGATTTTACATTGAGCTTATCATTTGATTAGTAATTATATATATATTTGTAGGGGTGGCATGATATATGGTGTATTGCCACTCTTATTTCTGTGCTGCTGCTGCTGCTGCTGCTGGCGCTGCCTTCAGAGCTGGGCGCCTAGCCAGCAGCCGCTGCTCTCTGGCCACTCAGCTCTGACAGCAAAAAAACAGAGAACAGCAAAATTACAAGAAATTTGTCACATTGTCACAAATTTGATTTGGGAAAAAAATTTCAACTTCAAAATTCTATACCGAAAAACAGATCTTTCTGTACATCATAAAAGAAGCCACTTCCTACTAGAGCTTGTCTCTTATATCTGCTCTATCCGGCTGGTTTAATATAATGCCATGAGAAAGGATAAAGACAGACTTATTTTACCCATTTTGTTTTTGCATTTGTAATTTTTTTTTAAAAAGTAGGTGGTAAATAATCTAAAACAGAAGTACATGCTTTCACACATTCCAGTAAAATAGGCTAGACACTGCATCATCTACTACAGGAATTTCCACTATCTATAGCTGTGGAATTGGAGTCTCAAAAGATTAAGGATTAAAAAACATATTCATAGATTCATAGATTCTAGGACTGGAAGGGACCTCGAGAGGTCATTGAGTCCAGTCCCCTGCCCTCATGGCAGGACCAAATACTGTCTAGACAATAACCAGTCAGAATATAGAACACAAAGCGTTTGCTCCTCCAGGCTTCTGTTCTTATAACTGTATAACTTAGCAACCACTTTGCAACTTCTATGTTACCTAAGAAATAAAAAGCAAAAATAAAAATATATAAGCAAGTGCAAAAAAGGGTATACATTTTGGACTTGGACATACACTGTATGCTATTAAACAGTCTTTACAAAAATAATAATTTGAACAGGCTAATCAATATTGCAAAAATTTATTTTAGTGCTTATTCTGAAGAAATTATCTTTATTAGGAATTAATTTGTAGAGAAATTCCTCCTGTGTAAATCCATGCATTCTAGCTTTAACAAAATTACACATCTGCAATGTGTGTTGCAGAATCGGCAAGAAAATATGCTTTATCTCCCACAACACGTGCTATATATAACCAACAGGAGTCTGCCATTTGTGATTTCACTTCAGGATACAAGGACTGTATGGTAGAACATAGAATCGTTCTTTATTCTTCATGGTGGCAAAACATTTAAATGTTTGCAGACAAATCAGCACAAATATAGTGCTGCTCCAAAACTCTGAACTACAGCAGGAGCTGGGGACACTTTTTGGCCTAGTAAAACCTTCATGAGTGCAATGGCATTAAGTGTATGAGTAAGGGCTACGTATAGAGTAAAGGTTTCAGGATCAAATCTTTGGCTCCTGCTGACAGGTTTCTGCATGCTTCCAAGAATAAAATAAGGGAAGGAAAGAACCCAGGCAGATGGAGGGGGAGATAGGCCCATCTTGTGCTAGTGCAGAGAAGCTGAGAGATAGTAGTCACTGATAAAATTGAATGTGATTTCAGGCACCTAGTCAGAGAAATAAATCTGAAATTGTTTGTAAAATACACAAGAATAACAATAATGATGAATAACGCCTTCTCCCCAACCCCTTCACCTAACCCTGCACTTCCCGCCTGCACCCCTAATCCCTGCACCCCCTTTGCCCCTTACCCCTGTACTATGCCCCTTCTCCTCAACCCCCTCTTGCGCCCTTTCTCCCAAAGTGTTTGTGCACCCCCTTCTCCCCTAATCCTTCCTGCACACCTTCTCCCTTAACCCTGCACTCCCCCCGTTGCCCCGAACCACGGCACCCCCCTGCTGCACCCCTAACCCCTGTACACCCCACCGGTGTCCCCATATACCCCGCCCCTCCTGCACTCCTTCTCCCCTAGCCCTGCACTCAGTCAGATATTAAAAAAACAATTTTAACAGTTTTATTCAAAATTATATTTAGCTGAAGAGGACATGAGTAAAGATGCCCTAGATAACTTTTTTAGTGGCTTGTCTCTGCCACAGATCTCTGACTCAGAAGGAACTTTTTGATGTTCCTCTAGAAATTGCGGAACTGACTCAGTGTATAAAGGAAATGAAGGTCAGAAAGACTCCCAGTGCAGATGGGTTCTCAACTGAATATTGCAGAAAGTTCTCTGGAACTTTAACACCTAGATTATTGAATATGGTCAATGAGCCCAGGAATGAGCAAATTCTCCTGCCTACTCTAAAATAAGCTGTAATTTCAGGTATTCCTAAAACCTTAGACTATGTAGCAATTACAGGCCAATTTCTTCAATCAATTGTGATACTAAGATTTTAGCTAAAGCTTTTGCTATTTGATTGGGCAAGTTTTCTCATGTATGATACACATAAATCAGGTAGGCTTCCTTAATTACAGACATGGCTTAAATACTTTATGTCAACTGATTGATAGTATTGCCACTTCGAGAGATTCTAAAAACCACTAGCTGTCATTTCTTTAGATTGCAAAAGGTCTTTGATTGCATAGCCTGGGACTATCCTTTTCAGTTGTTAGCAAAATTTGAATTTGGTAACCTATTTATTGCTTGGATTAAGCTTTTGTACACTTCCAGGGTAGTTACCAATGGTATTATTTCCACCCCATTTCCATTCAGAGAGGTACAAGGCAGAACTTCCCCCTTTATCCTCTTCTGTTTGTTTTAGCTCTAGAATCTTTAGTCGTTGCCATTCAAGCAAATTAACATGTTCAGTGTATCAGGGCAGGTAAAACAGAGCACAAAATTATGCTTTGTGTGGATAATGTTCTAGTACTTTTAGTTAACTGAAGTTACCATTCCTAAGGATATAAAATTAATTGGGGTAAATCAAAAATCTTAGGCATTAATAAATATGCCCACAAAGACCTTTTCTCAATGGCAATCTTCTGATATGAAATATTTAGGAATAATGATTCCCAAAAATATTCTGGACATCACTAAAATAAATATAAAGCCAATTATTATGCAAGTGGCTAATGATTTGGAGATGGAGTTCATTAACCCTCAGTTTGTGGGGTACAATTTATATACTGAAAATGAATGGCTTTCCCAGCATTTCATATGTCGGAGGGTCTTCCTACTTATAATCCTCAAACTTATTTTAAGAAATTCAATAATATTTTCAGGAGATTCGTTTGGGGCACAAGTAAGAAACCTAGATTGGCTCTGAACAAACTACAGCTCCCCCTATCTCTGAGAGGATTTCGTTTTCCCAACTTGGAAAATGATCATATCTCCTTTTTGTTGATTCAGGCATGACTAGATATGACTACACAGACCCCACCTTGGGTTCAGGTTGAACGAGGATTTGAGAGTTGCTTGGAATAGAGATTTGGATACTCATCTAACTCCAAAACAATGGAATAGAATTGTATCTAAAGTTAAAAAAAAAGCAACTATAGACCTGAGGCTACAGTTTATTCACCAAAAGACACTTTTTTGAATATACTAGTCCCCACATGGGCTACTTGTCATGTGCCTGATACATTTCCCACAGTGGTCAGCATTTAACTCCATTAGTGCTACATCAGCTCATATCTTTTGGAGGTGCCCCGTTATCAAGAATTTCTGGGATGAGGTGCACCACAGGACCAATTTGATATTGGATGCTATGTTGGAACCTTCCCCCTTAAATTTCATTCTGAGATATATTCCTGATATCTGGAGATTAACGGGTAACAAGGCAGCTTGGTTCCAATGTGCAGATTTGGTTGCTAAAAAATTAATCCTGCAAAAATGGAAAAGTCAATCCCCACCAAATATTGATACCTGGCTCAGTGATTTGGCTGACCTTGCAGCTAACCAACTACCGGCATTCCACAGAAAAAGAATGCCCAAAAAATTCAAAGCAATTTGGGCTGACTTTTTAGAGGTCTATGATTAACATGGACCCTGAAGATAGTAACCTAATACTCTTTATTCACTTTGAATCTGGTATGTTGGTATATTTGTTGTATTTGGAAAAATTAATTAAAAATATAAATATGAAAAAGAAAAATATGGTGCATCAAACTTGTTTGCATGGTTCCAAGGCAGGGGTGAGATTGGTGGTGCAGTCACATAATTTGAGGATGGGATCCATACTGGTATTCCTTAAAGACTGCTTTAATCTGCCACTGATTATTAATTAATTTCAGGTGCTAAATCCTTCAGGAACTATCTTGAATCCACATAATTGCCCTAATTCTGCATTTGGCCTCCAATATAGCTGAAAGATTTATAAAAAATTAGATTGCAAGGCAGCTCCCAATTGGACATACATCTAAGGAAATTCAAGAGCATAAATTATTCCAGGAAGGATCTGGAATAAATTACAGAACAAATTGCCTCCAGATCCTCCTTTTTTCCAGACAGTAGAATAGGAATAACTTATTCATTCACCTATTTTTGGCCACACCATGACCCTTTTTGGAGACTGGCCGTCATGACTGGAAAGGACATGAGGATAGGAGGACACATTTTGCAGGAGAAGAGAATAATATTGGTCAGACAAAATGTTTGGAATGAAGAATGCTGTCAGACCCTCAAAAGCACATTTAATCTGAGAGTGATGCAGTAGTAATTAATTTTGCAATGTCATTGAATGGGGGTTACTGTCACCCACTGAAGATTTACCACTTAGGTCACTACTGTTCCAGTTCAGAATTTTGTACTGTGCCTATTTCTTACTATATGTAAATGCTAGATGATAAAATGATAAAAATGAAGGGACCTTGAGCCATCATCTAGTCCAGTCCCCAGCACTGAGTCTGAGGCAGAATGACCTAGACCAGAGGGTTTCAAACTTTTTTTCTGGTGACCCAGTTGAAGGAAATTTTTGATACCCGCAGCCCAACGGCGCTGGGGATGAGGGATTTGGGGTGTGGAAGGGGCTCAGGGCTGGGCTGAGGGTTGGGGTGCAGGGGTGAGGGCTGCAGGGTGGGGCCAGGAATGAGGGGTTCAGGGTGTGGGAGGAGGCTCATGGCTGGGGTAGGAGGTTAGGGTGTGAGAGGGGGTCAGAGCTCTGGGCTGGGGGTGCAGGCTCTGGGGTGGGGCATGTGACGAACTGTTTGGGGTGCAGGAGGGAGCTCTGGGTTTGGGGAGGCTCAGGGCTGGGGCAGGGGATTGGGGTACAGGAGGGAGTCAGGGCTTTGGGCTGGGGGTACAGGCTCTGGGCTGGGGCTGGGGATGAGGAGTTTGGGGTGCAGGAAGGGGCTCGGTTTGAGGGGGCTCAGGGCTGGGGCAGGGGATTGCGTCATGAGGTTGGGGCATGGGAGGGGGTCAGGGCTCTGGGCTGGGGGTGCAGGCTCTGGGGTGGGGCTGGGAATGAGTGGTTTGGGTGCTGGATGGGGCTCTTGGTTGGGGGGAGGCTCTGGGTTGGGGCTGGGGATTGGGGCATGGGGTTACCTTGGGTGGCTCCTGGTCATCAACGCAGGGGGGGTGCTAAGGTAGACTTCCTGCCCTTCCTGCACTGCAGGCCATGCTGTGCCTCGGAAGCGGCCAGCAGCAGGTTCCGGCTCCTAGACAGAGGCACGCAAGCAGCTCTGCATGGCTCTCGCCTGCAGGCACCGTCCCCCCAGCACCGGCCAATGGGAGTGCGGAGCCAGTGCTCGGGGTGGGAGCAGTGCGTGGAGCCCCGTGACCCCCCCCCACCTAGGAGCTGGACCTGCTGCTGGCCACTTCCGGGGCACAGCACGGTGTCAGAACAGGAAGGGACTACCTGCCTTAGCCGGGCAGCACCACCGATGGGACTTTTAATGGCCCGGTCGGCGGTGCTGACCAGAGCTGCCACAACCCGGTGCCTTACATTCCGCAACCCAGTACTGGGTCACAACCCACAGTTTGAAAACCACTGATCTAGACCAGGCCTGATAAGTGTTTGTCTAACTTGTTCTTAAAAATCTCCAGTGACAGGTGTTCCACAACCTCCTTGGAAGCCTATCTCCTTATAGTTAGAAAGTTTTTCCTAATATCTAACCTAAATCTGTCTTGCTGCAGAAGAAGCCCACTACTCCTTGTCCTACCTTCAGTGGACATAGAGAACAACTGATCACTGTCCTTTTTATAACAGCCCTTAACATATTTGAAGTCTATCAGGTCACCCACCCCCATGTCTTCTTTTCTCAAGACTAAACATGCCCATTTTTAAAAATCTTTTCTCAGAGGTCAGGTTTTCTAAACCTTTTATAATTTTTGTTGTTTTCCTCTGGACTTTCTCCAATTTGTCCACATCTTTCTTAAGGTGTGATGCCCAGAACTGGACACAGTGCTCCAGCTGAGGCCTCACCAGGGCTAAGGAGAGTGGAACAATTACTTCATGTGTCATATATATGACATTCTTGTTAATACATCGCAGAATAATATTTGCCTTTTTGCACTGCATCACATTGTCAGTTCATATTCAGTTTGTAATTCAATATAATCCCCAGATCCATGTCTGCAATACTACTGCCTTGTCAGTTATTCCCCATTTTGCATTTGTGCTTTTGATTTTTCCTTCCTAAGTGTAATACTTTGCACTTGTCTTTATTGAATTTCATCTGGTTGATTTCAGCTCAATTCTCCAATTTGTCAAAGTCATTTTGAATTCTAATCCTGTTCTCCAGAGTGCTTGCAACCCCTTCCAGTTTGGTGTCATCCGCAAATTTTATAAACTTATTCTCCATCACATTATCCAAACCATTAATGAAACTGTTGAATAGTACCAGACTCAGGACAGACCCCTGCAGGACACCATTAAAAATGTGCTCCCAGCTTGGCAGCAAAACTCAAAATACTGTAAATATAAAGTATTAAAGTATGCTGACAACATTCTGTTTTTTCCCTCAAGCACTTCAATTGGCTAATGGTATATAATTCCTACAAACAAACTAAGGACCCAGTCCTGTCTTTGCATGCACAAAATTTCCATTGTTGTCAATGGGAGATTTATGCACATAAGAACTGATGGATATGGGTCTAAAATAGGGACTCAGAAGTTTTCTTCAAAGCATCTGTAGACAGACCTTTCAATGGGTTCTTAATGCATTTGAACATTTGCAGTTGCTAAACTGAATTGTACTTTACTCTTGGTAGTAATAAATATGTGTGTGCTTGCTCCTGCAACCCTCAGTCATGTGGGTTGTCCTTACACAGAGAGTCTCTGTCTCTCAAGCCTATAGAGCAATGGCATCAATGGGACTAGTCACATAAGCAAGGATTACTCAGTTATGTAAAGACTGCAGATTAGGAGACATATTTTGGGTTGCATGGAGCACTAGAGCTTGAGTTATAGTGAAAATGAATCTTGAGATGATCCCAATTTTCAGAAGGACAATTAAAAACACCAAGCAAAAACATTAAGCCTGATCTTCCTCTCACACCTATTTTATACCAATGCAACTCCACTGATTTAAAAGGCATTACACCTAATTTTCAATGGTGTTATGGAGCAGAATGGGGTCATATGAGATTACATGCTAGGGACACCACTTAAATTTCATTGCATCAGTTCACCAGCTATGATAACTTGAACATAGATAGCCTGTATTGACATTGACTAAAAGAGAAGATGTACATTTTACAAAAATCCAAATGTTAATCTCTGATACTTATCACCATGTATAAGTAAAAAAAAATCAACTGCCATGCTATGGGTTCAGAGCAATGCTTACCAAACATTTAGGATTAGATACTCTTCAATGGTGTATAAAGTCAGCAGCCAGGTCTCATTTGTGTATTTGTACTACTCCGGTGAGGACATGGTTAAAATATAGAAGCAGCATGTTTTTTAAAGTACAATCTTCATCTTTTCATATTTTACATTACTACAGATATTTGTTAAAATTCTTTTTATGAAAGAAAAAATGGAAGTAAGAAGCAGAAAAAGAAATTTTGGCCTCCTCTATCAGTTACTTTTGTTTCTTCTTTCAGAGTTCCCATAAAACAATAAAAAACCACAACAGCTCTTTAACAACAATGCTCCAGATGACTTTGAGAAGGTTTTTCCTCTTCTATCTGGCTAAAGACAAAGCAGGACAAACATTTCAGGTGATCTTTAAAATCATATTAAAAACCCCAACTATATGCTTGCTGACCAAGCCAAATGCTACATAGGGATGAAATATACAGAACAGCTTGGCTTGGCTTGGTCAGCAAACAGATGGTAAAGTTGTTTTTTTATTATTAAAAAATCTCAGTGTGCCTGCTCTGCTTCATCTCCAGCCAGTGATGGAAAATAAATCAATGGGAAGTCTATGCTAAGGATGGTGCACAGCTCCTCGGACTTTCTACATAATAATTAAATTATTTTAATGAAGTGCCTAGTCTCTAGGATCAAAGCCAGAAGTGTCCACTTGCATCATTCCGGGAATCTTCACCTGTCAAACTGCAGGATAGAGACTCCTGGAGTGCATCTTGACCAGGTGCTGGTTTTGTTCTCTGGAAAAACAAAGTGTCAAATGATTTTTTTTTAAACTCACCTTTTGGCATTATTTATTCCTTAAACCAGTATTTTATAAAGCAGGGTTACTCTACATAGTTTAACTTAAGAAAGAGACTACAGTCAGTCTGTGCTTCATTCATAGAATCATAGAAATGTTGCACTGGAAGAGACCATGAGAAATCATCAAGTCCAGCCCCCTGCTGAGGCAGAACCAGGTATACCTAGACCATCCCTGCCAGGTGTTTGTCCAACTTGTTCTTAAAACCTTTAGTGACAGGGATTCCACAACCTCCTTGGAAGCCTATTCCAATGCTTAACTATCCTTATGGTTAGAAAGTTTTTCCTAATATCTAACCTAAATCTCCCTTGCTGCAGATTAAGCCCATTACTTCTTGTTCCAACCTTCAGTGGACATGGAGAACAATTGATCACTGTCCTCATTATAAAAGCCCTTAATATCTGAAGACTGTTATCAGGTGCCCCCTCAGTCTTCTTTTCACAAGACTAAACATGCCCCGTTTTTTTAACCTTTCCTCATAGGTCAGATTTTCTAAACCTTTTATCATTTTCATTGCTCTCCTCGGTACTCTCTCCAATTTGTCCACATGCAGGGCTAGAAAACAAGGAAAAGGAATATATCTGACTCACAGCGATTTAGTCAGACTACCTTTATACTTTGTTTTTTAAACTCAAGACTAATCTCACTAATTCTCAAAAAACAAACAAAACAGACAAACAAAAAACAAACCAACCAGGCTTCAAATGCACATTTTAAAAAACTCTCTAGGTGTGTGCAGCTGATAAGGAGTAAATATAATGGAACCCACTTATGGTAAACTCATATAGACTGACACTTGCTTTGGCTCTGATTCTGCAAACACTTATGCATGTGCTTAACATTATCGCTGTGAGTAGTCCCATTGAAATCAATGGGACTGCTCATAGTAGTAAAACATAAGTGTAAGTGATTGCAGGAAGTGGGCCTTTATGGGCCTTTTAAATCAAGATTGAATTTTTTTCTAACAGATGCTCTAAGAATTATTTAGAGGAAGTTCTAGAGTCTGTGTTATACAGGACATCAGACTAGATCACAATGGTCACTTCTGGCTTTGGAATCTGTGAATCTAGGAAGTATAGAAAAAAGGCCCTTCATCGTTTTGGTGGATTGCAATGTGTAAAGTTACAAACCTGGTTGACGTGAACCTTCATGTACCATAAGGTCTAATCCTGCAAGGTGTTGAGCTTCCTCAACTCCTGTTAAAGTCAAAGGGAATTGAGGGTACTCCTGTGAGTTGTTCAGTACTCTGGCAGAGTCCAATTCTAAAGTTCAACTCAGAAACAACAGGAGACACTTTAGAAAGAAAACCCTCTATTGGGAAAAAGGCCTGACTCTTTATTTTACAAGAGCCAGCACAAAATAAGGTGTTTAAAAAAAAAGCCCTCAGTTCTGTGGCCTACTTATTCCTAATAATATGAAGAACACAATAAGCCATAGATATATTTTAGAGTTCCCTTCCAGTTCACACAAATAAAGAGACTAATGGTTCCCCTGGTGGTGTGTGACACATCCTGCTGGCCCTGAGAAAACAGCAAGTGATACAGATTATAGCAGAGCGCCACCTCAATAACACAGAGCCCATCTTCCACTTACTTCACTGTCTCTTCAGAGGATACTGTGCCACATTTGAAATCTCAGGCCCAGATTTTTAAAGGTAGTTAGGTGTTGCTGCACTAAGCACTAAAATACCTAACTGATTAAGGAGCCTAAATCTCATTTTCTAAAGCACTTAAATCAGTGGAATTTAGGCTCCTAAGTACCTACATAACCTTTGAAAATGAGATTTAAGGTATGTCTTAACTATGAAATTAGGTCGAATTTATAGAAGTTGGTTTTTTAGAAATCATTTTTATACAGTCGATTGTGTGTGTCCCCACACAAAACGCTCTAAGTGCATTAAGTCGGCAGACTGTGTCCACAGTACCGAGGCTAGTGTCGACTTCCGGAGCGTTGCACTGTGGGCAGCTATCCCACAGTTCTCGAAGTCGCCGCTGCCCATTGGAATTCTGGGTTGAGATCCCAATGTCTGATGGGGCATAAACAGTGTCGTGGGTGGTTCTGGGTACCAGTCGTCAGGCCCCCCTCTACCTCCCTCCCTCCGTGAAAGCAACGGCAGACAATTGTTTCATGCCTTTTTTCCTGGGTTACCTGAGCAGACGCCATACCACGGCAAGCATGGAGCCCACTCAGCTCACCGTCACCGTACGTCTCCTGGGTGCTGGCAGACGTGGGACTGCATTGCTACACAGCAGCAGCTCATTGCCTTTTGGCAGCAGACAGTGCATTACGATTGGTAGCTATCGTTGTCGTACTCTGGGTGCTCTTTTAGCCGACCTCGGTGAGGTTGGTCAGGGGTGCCTGGGCAGACATGAGAGTGACTCAGCCAGGTCATTCCCATCTTCTGCCAAGCACCCAGGAGATGACGATGGCTAGCAGTCGTACTGCACCATCTTCTGCCGAGCACCCAGGAGATGACGATGGCTTGCAGTCATACTGCACCATCTGCTGCCAGCCTAAGATGTAAAAGATAGATGGAGTGGATCAAAACAAGAAATTGACCCGATTTGTTTTGTGACATCAATGGCCTGCTAGACCCAGGGTTTTGAGTTCAATCCCTGAGGGGGCCATTCTGTGTGACAGTTGTTTGTGTTTCTCCTTGATGCAAAGCCACCCCTTTTGTTGATTTTAATTCCCTCTAAGTCATGTTGTCAGTCGCCCCTCCCTCCGTCAGAGCAACGGCAGACAATTGTTTCACGCAAAACCAGGTGAGGAGGCGATTGCAGCGCAGTGACGAGAGGGACATGGTCATAGACTTCTCACAAAGTATGGGCTGGACAATGTGCCCCAGCAATGTCCACATCATGCTGATGAGCTCTGCATGAGCTCTGCAAACACACTGGCCAAACAGGAAATGAAATTAGAAAGTTTGCGGGCCTTTTCCTATCTACCTGGCCAGTGCATCTGAGTTGACAGCGCTGTCCAGAGCGGTCACAATGGAACACTCTGGGATATCCCCCGGAGGCCAATACCATCGAATTGCGTCCACACTACCCCAAATTCACCCTGGCAAGGCTGATTTCAGCACTAATCCCCTCATCGGAGGTGGAGTAAAGAAATCGATTTAAAGAGCCCTTTAAGTCGAAAAAAAGGGCTTTGTTGTGTGGACGGGTCCAGGGTTAAATCGAGGTAACGCTGCTAAATTTGACCTAAAGTCGTAGTGTAGACCAGACCTATGTTAGGTGTTGCAATGCTGAGTGAAGGGAACAATCAATGTTAAACATAAGCAAAGTTTGTGAGGTGGATGGGCCCCCCCAGAGTCAATATGCCAAGAGCATTCCATTCTCACACAGAATGAACACTGCCATAAGCTACTCTGAGACGTACCTCCATGCTGTTGAGGGCCCGGGGTGATGGGGCTCAGGCTTTGTCCCTGGGCCCCAGCAAGTCTAAGCCAGCTCTGGCAACCCCATTAAAATGGGGTTGTGACCCACTTTGGGGTCCCAGCCCACAGTTTGAGAACCGCTGGGCTAGATGATATAAAGGTCCCTTCTGGCCTTAAAATATTCCCATCTTTGAAATTTATAGGCCTGATCCTGCAATTCACATGTGTATTTTTGTTGATTTTAATGGGCTTACTGGTGTGTATAAAGGTTTCAGGATTAAGACCTAAATTAACTTGCTTTTTTTCTTCTCCCCTCTCTACAGCCTACCATTTGTTGTAACAGAAAAGAACAACTCGGTGCATTATTTAGGTTACTAAGGAATTGTTTTACCTTAAAACTTCCTTGAGAGTCATACCTTAGTGAGGAAGACCATACAGGTTCACTTGGAAAAGCCTGTTAAAGTAAATTGATTGCTGTTCACCCATTAGTAGTGGGGTGAAAATAAGGTTTAGAGCTTCCAAGATTTATAGCATTATATCTGGCAATTTAATTGTTTTGATTTGAAAAAGAGACTGGTCGGGAACTTTGCATATTTATGGACCAATTTATTTCTCACTGTGGTATTTCTCATTTGACTTTTCTTAAGCCTTCACTGGGTTTTAAGAGCTAGAGAGGAAGTATATTTTGCCATCTGGTTTTATTTTTGAGAACTTATGGCTCATAATCTTATGGCTTCATAAACCAATTATGAAGGATAATTTGAGGGAAAGTAACATTAAATCCTATCTCTAACAGCAATTCAAAGTCATAGTCTGATTTAAATTATGTATAGTGTAAACACATTTCATTTGGTGTGACAAACTTGCCAGGTTACTAATTTGTGGAAAGCATAGTATAAGCTCTAGATTTATATTTAAAGTAAAGAATGTTAACTGCCTGTGTACCTGCAAAGTTCATACACAAGATTTTTCATAGATCAGAAGCCAGATCAATTTGGTCAGATGAAATCATAGGCTTGATTACACATGCAGCAGCATAATTTCATTGTCTTCAATAGAGTTACTCCAGACTGACACCGTTTTAATAAGAGCAGAATCAGGGCCCTTATATTCTCATAGTGTACATTATCCAATTATAATTTTGAATTTCTACTCTCCTGGGAAATAATGGGCTGCCTTCAATGTGACAGTTACAGGACTCAATCCTGCAATACAAAGCAACCTCAGCTCCCATTTCCTCAGTTTTCATTGCCACAGTCACATTGAATCCAACAGGAGCTGAAGGACACAGATCCTCAAAGGTATTTAGGTGCCTAACTTTCATTGAAATCAATGGGAGTTAGGTGCTTAGATATCTTTGAGGATCTGGGCCCAGGTGTGTTGTACCATACAGGAGCTGGACTACTGATCCATCCAAACAAAGTTTAACTTGTGTACTAATAATTTTACATATGTGGAGGAGTGAGAAACCTGATTCTGAACCATTTCTTATTTCCACTCTGACCAGAGCACATCAGCTTAGAATTTATTTCCATAACAGTGTGCTTCCTTTGCAGCAAAGGCATTGACTCATTCTAAGGAATGTATTCCATTACAGCTGTGCTGGCTTGTACTATAACTTTATGTAGAACCAGTTAGTTGCCATGGTGACTGTCCAACAAACAAACAAAAAATCAGGAACTCTTTCAGGACTGGTCGGAGTACTCTTAATGAGAACATATAGCTTAAGGCTACTTGTGTTTGGCTTTTTAAGGAAGGGTCAGCCCCTTCTATAAACATAATATCTCCCTAAGGCCATCCACGTTCATTTCAAAGAAATCCTGGCTGGCTATATTTTATATAGTTCTGAGAGATAGATACAAAAATGTAAACTAAAACCATTACTCCATTTCCAACTGGTCTGAAGTAAGTGTAACTGAACAACAAAGTGGACCAGATACACCCTTGATGTAACTCCCAGGTTTGAATCTGAGCTAGTATGGCTAGAATAGTTGTCATTTGGTATTTAGATCAGTAGAATGCCTTTATATAATCCTTTGGTTACTCTAATGCTCCAGACAGGTGAGAAGGAAAGCAAAGTTGTCATGGACAGTTCTTAAGACAAGTATGATTTATTAGTAATAACACACACACACACACACACACTGCTTTAAAACCTCACAAAAAACAAAGGCCAGGTGATCCTTTCTGTAGTTGTTTTTGCCACTTAAATATTTTAATCACCTTGAGAAGGTTACAGTGTAGAGGAGAACGTTTGAAAAATTGGTAATTTCTCCTTGTTCATGAGAAAATACTCAAAAACACCCCATAGTCAGCTCTGAACTTGCTTTTATCTCACACTGCCGCCTTAGACCTCTCATCATCCCACAGGTGCCCACCACATGAGTAACTAATAATGTGACTGATAGGATGCAGGGTTACTATTAGGTCCCTGGTGAATGAGGCATCTCAGCTTCCCACTCTGGTTTCACAGATGCTCTAGTGAAGAACTATAAATTAGCTGCTTAGGCGCTAGAGGGGCTGAATGGCTTAGGAAGCTGGAACTCCCCATGTAGGGATGTAAGTCTAGGTTGAATTCCAAACTGGGGAGTTTTTTGTGTTCATTTTTTCCTTATGTTAACTGTTTTTATTTTCTTGCTGTGACATTATTCCACTGGGGAAGAGACCTTGCTGAAAGGAACTGTTATTGTTTATGCTGTCGTTTCACCATTTTATAATGACTGTAAAGAGTATGGTAACAGTTGTGCCTGTTGTGCAGTCATTTGGAGAGAGAGCAAGGGGTCTCGCTTGCTCTCTCTGCATTATATAGCAGATGGATATATATATGGTTAAAAATAACTGTGAAAAGCAGTGATTTTAGTATAACATAGTCACTATGTTGTCTATGAAAGTACCAACTTCAGAAACTACTTCATGAAAACTTAATGGATTTCTTTAAACTGAAAAAGCTCAGTTTAAAACGATGCAATTTCACAGTTTTATGTAGACATTTTTGCATAGGCCTAGATTTGGACTTGTGTGCACAAATTGCATTTTTGTACACCTGCCCAAGTCAATATCTTTTTTGGCTGAAACTTGGCCATGTTAAATGGCGCATGCAAAAATGTATTTGGTTTTATTTGATTCTCTAGTGGTCTCATATAGCAGCATCATTTGAATTAAAAATGAAATACAAAATTGAATAATATAAGAAATGCAGTAGCCCCTTTGTTATTTATTCTCATCTGAAATTTATTTAAGCCTTTCAAAGTGCTGCAGATCTTTGCTACTGATGCTGCATAATCCTATCACAGAAATTCTCAGGGGACATCAGCCAGTCAGGGAGCCGTTGGGGCTTTTGGCACCTGGGAAGACAGTTTAGGATTGTGGGATAAGCACATAGGCTGGTAGCTTCTGGTAACATGATCAGAAGTGAATTAGTTAAGAGTACAGTTTACCCCTTTAAAATTAATTGTTTCAGGCTGTCTGATGACTCATGAAGGCAATGCTGCATCATTTTACACTCCGTTTATATTTTTGAGGTTATTTTCATAATCGTATTTTCTACCTGCCTAGTTGTCATGGGGATTTATGTAGCCACTCCTCACTGTAGTATCTGAGCACATTCCACTTAGAATTAATAGCAGTAATGAAGCTTCTGGTGGGGACTTTGAAGGAAAGGAGAGATTATTCATCTTGTGCAGTAACTGGAGTTTTTTGAGATGTCTCCTGTGGATGTTCCACTTCAGGTGCGCCTGTGCCTTTGATTGGAGCTTTTTGGTAGCAGTGTCCATTCAGCCCACACATGTGCCCCACACATCCTTGTGCCCCACACTGAGGTTATGTGGGCTGTGCAGGCAAACTCTCCTCGGTTCCTTTTCAACCACAAAGTCCCAAATGGGAGACTCCAGAGCAGTCAGGAAGGAGGGTGGGTAGCAGAGCACTCACAGGGACACCCCTCTGAAAGAACTTCAATTACTGCACAAGGTGAGTAAACTCTCCTTCTTTGAGTAGTGTCTCTGTGGGTGCTCCAGTTCAAGTAACTCCTGAGCAGTACCCGTCTAAGGAGGTGGGAGGTTCGGAGCAGAGTCAATATAAAAGAGAGAACTGTATTGCCTACAGCAGCATCTGATCCAGCCACAGGAACCAATGCATAATGCTTAGAAAAAGGATGAACAGAGGACCAAGTTTCCACTCTGCAGATCTTTGCAACTGGTATAACTGTTAGTAAAGCTATAGAAATAGCTAGTGCTCTGATGGAATGTGCAATCACCCTCGAAGAGGGCTGAACATGAGTTTGGTCATAACAGATCTTAATACAACTGGAGATCTACTTTGACATTCTCTGTTTTGAAATTGCTGAGCCCTTGCTTCTGTCCTCAGTGGACACAAATAATCTAACAGATCTTCTAAATGGTTTGGTCTTCCCTAGATAAAAGGCTAATGCCCTCCTGACATTTAGGCTATAGAATATGACTTCTTGAGTAGTTCAATGTAGTTTTTTGGGAAAAAACAGAAGATGAATGTATGAAATTCTGAGGACATCTTAGGTATCTTGGATGGGCCCATAGCAATACTTTCTCTCTGGTGAATACTGGAAATGGGGGGTGGGGTGTCTGCCATTGAAACCCCCAATTCTCCAACCCTTTGGGCAGAAGTGATAGCTACCAGGGAGTGTGTCTTCACAGATAAGTCTAATAAAGAACACGTAGCAAGTGGTTCAAAGGATGTTTCATAAGGCAATTAAAGACTAGGTGGAGGTTCCAGCTAGGAGTAGGATCTCTGATTTGTGGGGAGAGATTTGACAAACCTCTCAGGAATTGTGTTGTGGTAGGGTGTGCAAAGAGTGAAAAATCCCCTGTGGGTGTGTGAAAAGTTGTTATTGCCACTAAGTGTACCCTAATGACATTCATAGAAAGACCTGATGTTTTTGGTTCCAACAGGTAATCCAGTATGCTGGGAACAGAATAGGAGAGTGAGTTGGCAAAAGCTGATGACTGTTACACCAAAGATAATCTTTTCCACTTCTGGAGGTAAGTAAATCTTGTGGAGTCTTTTCTATTATTTAATACAATGTGTTGTTGAATAGGATACCTCTTTTCTCAAGAACTATCAAGGAACCATGCTTGAAGCCTCAGAATCTGTGGGTTGGGGTGAAGTGTTTGACCAGTATCTTGAGTCAGTAGGCAAGGACTGAACAGAAGCTGCCATGGAGGGTGACAGGTGAGTCTGATTAGACAGGGATACCAAACTTGTCTTGGATATGACACTGGCTAATCTTGTTTGATCTGGCTGAGAACCTTTAACATTAACAGTGTCAGTGGCTACACATAGAGAAGCCCCTTCAACCATGAGATTAGAAAATGTATTCTAGGGATTGGGGATTGAGACCCTCTCTGGAACAAGACCTGATGCATTTAGTGTGGCAAACATAATGTCCTCTGGGAATCCACAAGCTAGAACTATCATGTAGAGGACTTGTGAGTCCAGTTCCCATTCGTAATTTAGAAAGAAATGTCTGCTGAGGCCATCTGCCATGGTTTATTGAATACTGGGGAGGTAAGTCACTGAGATAACTATCTGAATGGCTGTTCACCAATTCCAGAGCTTTATCGCCTTGGGACTCAGAGTTGGGGAATATGCCCCTCCCTGACAGTTGACATAATGCATGTACGCCCCATTGTCTATCATTATCTTTTTTTGACTTGGGTCTGATCAGAGGTAGAAAGTATAGGCAAGAATTTCTGACTGCTCTCAGTTCCAAAAGATTGATGTGGAGAAGCTTTTCTGGTAGTGACCATTTGCCTGCACTATGTGAAGTCCCAGATGTGTCCTCTATCCAATAGCAAAGCGTCTGATGTTATTATGGTAGGGGTATTCTGCAAGAACAGAACAGTTGCGCACTTCTTGGTCAGCTCCTTCCAACAGCTGAGTGACTGGTGAACCCACTGGGGGACAGACAGCAGCCTAGGCTGCGTGGCTGCTTGGTTTGTAAACTGTTTGAAGCCACCCCTGTAGACATCTGAGATGTATATGTTTCACTACAATGAAACAAGATGACAGGTGCCCCAGCAATTGAAGGCAGTTTCTTACTGTTACCTGAAGACTGCCCTGAATCTTTGAGGTGAGTCATTAGTGCAAGAAATCTGCTGGAAGGGAGGTATGCTCTGCCTGTCATTGCATCCAGCGAAGCTCCTATGAAGTCTAGATGCTGTATTGGAGCCAAAACTGACTTTTTGAGGTTGATTTGAAGTCCTAGGCTGTGAAACAGAGAATATGTTACCTTTACTACCATCAACACTTCCTGATACAATCTGCCCTGATCAACCAATTGTCCAGATACAGGAAAACAATTATACCCAGATAACGTAGGTGGGCAGCAACTACTACCAGCATCTTTGAGAACACCTCGGGGCAGAAGATACTCTAAAAGAGAGCACCCTGTATTGGTAGTGCTAGTTGTTGATTAGAAAACAAAGAAACCTCTTGTGTGAAGGGTGAATAGTGATATGAAAATGTGTATCTTGTAGATCGAGAGTTGCAAACCAATCTCTTAAATCTAATAAAGGAATTATTGCTGGAAGGGTCTCCTTCCTGAATTTCTACTGTTTTCCATATCTGTTTGGAGACCTGAGGTCTAAAATTGGACTCCACCCTCCATTCTTTTTGGGGACCAGGAAGTACTTTCTCTGCACTGTGCTAGAACTCGTTCTATTGCTCCTAAGCATAGATGTGTGGTAACATTTTGTGCCAGCAATTGATTGTGAGAAGGGTCCCTGAAGAGCGATGGGGAGGGAGAGTGGATAGGAGAGATGGATTTAAAATGGATAGTGTAATCTGACATTACAGCTTCCAAAACCATTTTGTCCAATGTTCTATTCTCTCAGGCTGCCTGAAAATGGGAGAGGCGACATCTGAATGCAACATCCTACCCCACTCCCTCCAGCTGTAAACCACTGTCAATTGGATGGTTGAGATTCTCAAACACACCATCAGAACTGTTGCTTGGAAGATATAGGTGTCTGAGAAGATATAGTTGTAGGGGAAGCAGGTTTTTGTCTTAGAATATTTTAGTCTCTTGGCCAAGAGCTCAAATGGTCTATGATAAGTAAAATATGGGGTGGGGCATGCTCTTTGTGCCATCTGAGACCCACTAAATCTCCTCTTATTTACAGGAGTATAAATCCCTAAGGATAACAGCATGGCTTTCAAGTCCTTTAAAGTGTGGAGAGATGTATCCACTGAGTACACAAAGAGCTTGTGACTGTCAAAGGGGAGGTCTTCAACAGTACGCCGGACTTCTCTGGTGAAGCCTGACAGCTGCTCCTAAGACACTCTTCTCATGACCACTGCAGTGGATATAGACCATGTTACCATATCAGCAGCATCCAAGGAGGCCTGGAGCAATGTCTTTGCCAATAGCTGACCCTCTAGTACCATGGCCTTAAATTGTTCATGACATTCCTCTGACAAGTGCTCAATAAATGAATTAAATTTGTTGTAATTCAAACAGTTGTATTTGGCCATGAGCACCTGATAGGCTGCTATTCTGAACTGAAGTGTGGCTGAAGAATAAGATTTGTGACCAAAAAGATCTAGTCTCTTGTGGTCCTTAGTGTAGAGGGTGGACTTTGACCTATGTTTTCTGCCTTGGTTATTAATGGCCTCTAGTAGGCAATTCAGAGCTGGGTGAGACATTAGAAACTCTGATTCCCTGGCTGGGACATATTTGTTTTAATCCACCCTTTTGCAGGTAGGCAGTGCACGAGCCAGGGTTTGCCAAACAGTCTTAGCAAGTTCCATAAGAGCTTCATTGACATCTATGAGGATCACTATTCCAGTCAAAATGTGCAAAATATCTAGGAGTTTATGGTGGGACTCCTGTACGTCTTCTGAGGTAATCTGAAGCCTGTCCACAATTCACTTAATCAGTTCTGGAAACTGCCTGCAGGCATCTGCCACAGAAGGAAGTGGAGGCATCACAGCTTCATCAGGCTATGAGGAGAAAATATTGGTATGAGGAGTCACCTCCTTATCCACCAAGTGTCCAAGGGTGAATATGGTACTTTAGATGATAGAAGGGTCGGTGACTAAGAGTCTTGATGCTGACAAACCTACACTTGTTAACAGAGGAGACTTTGGCTCCAAAGATACTAGCAGGTCCTTAGGGTACCTAAATTCTGGCGGTACCAATGATCTCAAGGATGGGATCGAGTCAGAACCTGTAGAGAATGGCTTTGGTACTGATGCAGCTAGTACTGAATGTTTGGCATAGGAATTGGTTGACTCCAGTTCCATTGGTACATAGATAGCAGAGATGTCTTTGGTGCCATTGACTTTTGTGTTACTGATACCGAGTGCTGTTCAGGGATGGGCTTAGAACTTTTTTCACCAGTGTCTCTGCCACTCTGGGTATTGGTACCCAAGCTTGGTACCAAGTCTGTCATAGATGACTGACTATCCTTCACCTTTGTGGAACTGGGATCATTTGGAGCCTGCATGGAACCCCCCTAGGGACCTGAGGTCTTTATAGTCATCTTCTGTGTCGGTGACTGAGATTTTCTTGGAGATTTACTCCTTACCTCCTTCTGCTTAGAAGCAGATGTTGAGGCTCCCTCTACAGATGTGCTCAGTGCAGGTACTGTCTATCTCTCTAGCGGTCTCCGGTGACCAAGATCTTGATGTGGATGGGGCACTAACGGTACTGGGGGTCGGGGAGCTCAGCCCCTGGATCTGAAGCTGGTCATAAAGCTTCATCATCGGGAGCTTGAACTTGATTTCTCCATTTTTTAGGATCTACCCTTGAAGGAAACGCAGAGATTGCACTTACTGGGGATATGTCTCCTCCAAACAGTGGAGGCACTCGGGAATCTCTGTTACTGATGGGAATTGCCTCATGACTGGAAAGGCACTTTTTGAATCCCAGGGAGCCCAGCGTTCCTGAGTAATATCTCAAAAAATGCCCCCTAGTAGGGGAAAACTCTAATTACTATCTAACCATGTCTAGTGATGGTTTTTTCTATTTTATTTTTAGGAAAAGAAAAAAGAGAACAACTTTTCTAACAACTATACCCACTATACGGTAACTAACTATATGCTAACTAAGTACTTATAGACTATTATAACAAACATATGGTAGACTCCATCTCCTTCCAAAGGTAGAACTGAAGGTGGTTTGCCAACACCACCCCATATAGTTTTGGTGTGGGCCAGGAGGGTGTGTGGGATGCATGTGCAGGCTGAAAGGGCACTGCTAGTAAAACTCTCCAATCGGAGGCGAAGGGCTCAGGTGCACCTGAAATGGAGCAGCCACAGAGACCCTATTCAAAGAAGTTTCAGTTCTTGAGAACAATTCTGAATCAAGGAGTGAGCAAACTGTTATATTCTTTCGCTGAAGAATCAGCAGAGCTCTGGCTGTGTCTCAAAAGAATAGTCTTTGCAATGCAAGTCACTGGTTTTGACCTACAATGCAAAGACCTGTGTGATTGGGACCTGTGCCTCTCCTGGTGTGGCCCCATGACAATGGAGACCAGCTGAGGTGCTTGAGCTGACAGTTCTCCAGTTTGAATGAGAGTGTGCTGGTTATGCTACATTTTCAGTAGTGGGGATCCCTCTACCTAGGGATCTCACTTCTCCTCTTAGTCCACAGGACCTGAGCCTGTTGAACTTCAGGGCATTCTGAGAAGGTTTTCTGTTCTCCAGGTTTTCAAGGAGAGGGTATGGTTTAAAATGGATCCAACAGCATGCATGTAAATGAGGGGGAAGTTAGTAACTGCCAATCATCGCAGATGGAAGAATTTAGTTTATTAGTTCTTTCTTATACGTTTGTTTTTACTGTCTCTTTGATTTCTTTTAGCACTCTTCTTTGATACTAGGCATTTATTAAGATAAACAATTAATCCAAAAATGTAAAACATATAATACATTTAATGGACTGCCCATGTCAATAACAGTGCTCCCCTCAATAACATTAACCCATAAACCCTCGTAACCCATCAACCAACCAACAATCTCCTTACTGAACCAATCTTCTCCTTTTCTTGCAAATGCCAGTGAAAAAATATGGACTTTGTGGCATGCTTGGAAGGTGCCCAAACTAAAATTTAGGTACATTTTAAAAAATTGAAAACAGAATCATCTGCATATACATCTTGCCCAGTATCATTTAGGCTTTGCTGCCTTCCCCCTCCAGTCCCCAGGAAATTAAATCTGAACTTGCCTTGAATCTGAATTCTTCAGGTTTTGCCTACTAACATAGTTCTGTTTTATAGATTATTCATTTTGTTCTTGTCTTTATGAAACAAAGTGAAGTCTGAAATTTTCCTGGACTGCTCTAATCTTGAAATAGCTCTACTGAAAGATTTAGTGTGGTTCAGGGACAAATTAAATATATAGCAGAGTCAGCTAAAGCTGTGTTAACATTTTCTGCATGTCTAAAACAACATTTTAAGCACCTGCACTTTTGCCTAAGTTAACTGGACGGATCCCATTTGTAACCTGAGTATGAAAAAGCAAATTCTTCTGGATACTCTAGGGTATTCTGCTGCACCTCAAGAAAAGGTTTTCCTAGCCATTTCCAAAGCGAATTCTGGGAAACATAGTGGTGTGCTTAAGATGGGGGTGGGGGAGGGGGAAGTCCTGTTACTTTAGATCTTGTATAAAGCATTCAACTACCTGAAATATATTATATTCAGCATAGGACATCCCTGTCATTGGTGGTTCCAGTTTCCTGGTGCTTATAACAGTATTGCCAACCCCAAGAGATTAAAAAAATCATGGGACTGGGCCAAAAATCATGACATTGAAAAATGAGACTATATTGTGGGGGTTTTTGGTCTGTCTTTTTACATTTGAACTCCCTCTGCCCACCCACAGTGTGTGTGTGTGAGAGAGAATTAGTGTTGCCCATTCTTCCAAATTGATCAGATCAGGCTATTTTATCTACTGCTGCAGTAGCTCTCACCTCCATTTCTGCACATCCCCTGCTCAGCCATTAGTCTTGTTCCCCCATCCCAAACTCAGTTCAGCGCTGCCCCTCTCCCCCCACCCCCCCAGTTTAGTCTTCTCAGTCTCACTTTTCCCAGGCCTGGGGATGCTGCAGCAGATTCCATTGTCCTCCTTCCCAGACTGGGAGGGCAGTTCCAAGGGCTTTTCACTTCCCTCTCTCCCTTCCCAAGCTGAGTGCTGCAGGGAGGGAGCGGGGAGGAGCAGAGGCATTGTCCTGTCTGTGTTTCTCACAGAAGTGGTGGAGGAAGAATAATGGAGGCACACTGAGCTGTTGGGCTCTCTGCTCCCTCCTCTTTTCTCTCCTCATGTGAGAATGGCGAGTTGGGGAGAGAAACCCTGACAGCTTCTGCAGGACCAAACTTCACAAGGGGGCTGGAGCTTCTCCCATCATCACAAGAGGAGCTCCAACCACGTCCGAAATCCTATCACTCATGAGAAAAATGGCAAGAGTTGGCAAGACTGATATTGGGCTAGGTTGCTTCCTGCCTCTGCTTACCCACAGCAGGGTAAGAGAATGCAAGGAGACTCCCTGGCTACTTACACCATTCCTCCACCCCTGCAACATTCAAGCATAGTTGCAGTCCTTGTGCTCACCTAAAGTGCAAAGATTATGTGGCAGTGGTGGTGCTAGCCAAGCCACCCTTAAGGGGAGTATGGAAAAAGGAGGAACATGGCCCTTATACCCCCTCTGAACTGGTCTGCAGAGATGGCTGGCCATCAAAAGGAGTAGTTGTTGCACCTTTTTAAGGTGTGCCATGGCAACCACACTCCCACTACATTGCGGGGAGCTCTGGAAAATATTGTGCCCTTGACGTACAATTTCTTTTGGGCAGGACAATACCGAGAGCACACAATCGAGACCTTTATATTTATGTAACCTTAAATCAATGCTGGTATTAAATGCTCAGCAGTAATCCTCTTGATGATCTTCAGTAGAAACAATGTACATACCTGAAAATGCTATGCAGAATGACTAATACCAGGGCTCAGGACAACAAAGAACCCCCTACCACTGTAGATTAACACCCATCTTTTCCTCAAAGCATACCAGGGTTAAACCACCTGAGTAACAAATGCTGTCACACCTCTATTAAAAACATCTCTGAATGCTCTTGCATAGAGCCAGCTCATCCAGGGCATTGTTTGTCTGAACTGTTTTGTTTATTTAAATGTTAAGTTTCATGGCTCTCCCTTTCAGTTTTGCATAGTACATTCTTACAGTTTAATCACAGATTAGATAGACAAAGGGCCTAGGCCTGTGAGAGGTTATCCATAGGAAATCCCTATCTGGTCAAGCCCACAGTGACCATCTAATTTTGAATACATCTAGTTCAGGGTACATCTACACTGCAATAAAAAAACCATGGTACTGGTCTCAAAACCCGGGTCAATTGACTCAGGCTCTCAGGGCTTGGGCTGTGGGGATAAAAATAAAAGTGTAGATGTTTGGACTCAGGCTGGATACTGGGCTCCATCCAAGTACCGGGTTTACAATGGTGCCAATGGCACTGGCCCATGCTCAGAAGGGGTCCCGGTGCCTGGTCTATGCCCCCCCCCCCCACACACACACTCCGCTTACGTTCTGCTCCGAGTCCTTGTTCCTCCTTGGCCTTCTCCCCCTGAGGCCTTGCGCCTATCCACCCCCTCCTTGCCTTGTCCCCTTCTCTCCCACCCTCTGCTTGCTCCTCTCTGCCCCCTCCCCCCGAGCGAGTGGTGGGCAGGGCCCTGGGGAAGAGGCTGAGTGGAGGTGGGGCCTTGGGACGGAGGGCAGGTGGAGCTGTGGGGCGGGGCCTTGGGGTGGAATATGGGTAGAGTGGGAGGTTAATCTGGCCCTGCTCCAGCCCAAGCCTGAACATCCACACCGCTATTTTTAGCCCCCAGTCCAAACCCCGTGAGCCTGAGTCAGGGCAACCGAGGTTTTACTGAAGGGAAGATGTACCCTCAGTCTCGAAGCCTGGGCTTCTCTATTCTTTCTCATCTTGATCTCTATAATATTGATTGTCACACTGTCTCAGTCACTCAGCCTCACTCCATCTGTCCTTCATCCTCCCATCATCCCTTTCCTCCCTGTTCTCCCTGCCCTGTTTGCTTCATCCTTCTCCTTTCAAAGTCTTTTCTCCCTTTGTCTTTTGGTCCTCTTCTAACAAACCCCCACCGCTACTCTACAAATTGTGGCACCAATATGACGTTTGCAGAGCACCTCCTTGCGCTTGTATATTCTCTTTCGCACCCTTTGTCTGTCTTGTCTATTTAGACTGTAAGCTCTTTGGGGCAGGGACTGTCTTCTACTCTCTGTTTCTACAGTGCCTAGCACAACGGGGCTATTTTCTCGCTCAATCCCAAGGCATTATTGCAATAATTACAACACCACAAATAGAAATACTCCTGAATCAACAGATACATGTAATTTTCAGTGCTGTTTAGACTAGGGGTTCTCAGCCTTTTTTCTTTCTGAGGCCCCCCCAACGTGGTATAAAAACTCCACAGCCCACCGGTGCCACAACTGTTTTTTCTACATAGCTGTATTAAATTATAGAGTTACGCACACACACATTTATAATATAAAAAAGAAAAGGATGATATAGCTATAAAAATAAAAAACGGACTATTTTTATTTTACTTACTCAGTGTGAAACTTGTGGGTGGCCCACTGAGGTGAGTCAGGGGTGGAGGTAATGCTGCTTCCCTGAGCCCTGTCGCCCGGGGCTGAAGCCCCAACCCGAGTCCTGTTGCCTGGGACTGAAGCCTGAAGCCAAATCCCATCGCCTGGGGCTGAAGCCCAAGACCTGCCACTCAGGGCTGAAGCCCAATTTATTTTGACAGATCCCTGAACCCACTCATGGCCAGCTGGTTGAAAACTGCTGGTGTAGGATGTGGTTTAACTTTGTTGTTTAATTGCTACAAAAATGATCACATTGTACTAATACAAGCCAGTTTAGGCATCTGTTCAGCTGGTCACTGGGAAAATATAAGAAAAAGTTGGGGACAACATAATATTGTAAATTTGCTCTGAAATATAATATAATTTCCTTTGGAAAATGACAAACTCAGTGGGTGCTGTCTTACATGTAGTCGCAGGATGGAGTAAACTCTGTCTGTAGCCAGAAATGAACTAGAAGGGACTCACCTTAGCCAAGTAAGCCTGACAAACCCAGGATAGTGAGTTTAACAACTTAGCTGGGCTGTCCTTTTCAGTTAAAAGTTTTTACCTTATTCACTTGAACTAAAAGGACAGAAACATCTGTATGCTACAGACTTTGCTTTATCCACACAACTTGGCTGTTCTACAATTTTCTCTATCCAGCTAAAACTATTTGATACCAAAATACAATCAGATATCATCAGTTAACAGAGCAATTGCTACTTTTAAAAATTGCATTGGATGGTTACCAGTTAATTCTGGGTTTGGATATTATCCTCTATTTATATCAGAAACAGATTTTTTCTTTTTCTGAAAAGAAAAACACTGGTATTACTCAGCCAGGATATTTTGATTTTTTTATAAGGGCATTTTTGTGGGCCAAGTGGTTTGTATGTTGTGGCAAAAAAGTGTAATGAAAAAGGTGTTTGAGATTCAACAAAAGCCAAATCAAAGATGCCTCAATATAGACAGCAAGCATCAATTCAATGTCAAATTAAGGTGTAAGTTGCCTAAGAGGTCTTGTATTAACATAATAATTATTGAACTTATTGATCACTATTCAAAATGTTTTGGAATCAAATGTTGTAAATTGTTGTGTGTGCAGTTATATAACAAATCACTAGAGAGGTCCTACTCTCACTTGTATATTATCCTTTTGACAGGTTAGAATATAAATGCATGACGGCATGTTGGTAGAATTTAGTGCATTCCACATTTTGCTAATGACTTCCTGTATGGGCATACTCACTGTATGGCTCATGCACTTAGAACTAGGAATAAGCACGAACTCAACTTGCAAATTCTGATTAAGAAGCAGATATCTTGATAGCCTTTGCAACGTAGATGACTTGGGGGTCAAATTAATCAATGGTATAGTTACACCAAATTCAATAGGATTTCACCAGAGTTTAGCCTGGCCCACTGTGTCTGTGTTATCTGGCAATATGTATCTCTAGTACTTCCTTTACCAGCCAGTCTGATCTTGCCTTGAGGTCTCATGTGACAACCAGTCTGCCTGCTAAAAAAGTAATAAGTCTTGTAGAACTGGTATATTATAACCTATTTTTTGCCTCACAAGGAAAAGAAATATACACATGCAGAAACTAGAGGGAGATTTTCACTCTGGAGTAAATTTGACAAGAGAACATTTATAAGTGTAACTGTTCTGCCAGGTGGAGCTGGCAGCAACCAGGGCCGAGTTAACTATGTAGCGGTTCCTTTTCAACAATAGAACCCAGAAGTGGCTCGAGGTCCAACCCAGTAATCTGGGAAAATTACATACCACCCTGTGTGCCTTTAAGAGGCAATACTTCTCCACTCACAAGCACAGAGTCTGAGTCTAGAAAAGAAACTTTTAATGAAAGGAGGGAAGTCCCCTGAGATTAATTAGGGAAAATGCCACAAGCAGGATTCATAATCATAAAACTGTGAGCAGGACACCCACCCCAGAGTGTGTGGTGCAGTGTCTTCTGCCTCATGTTCTTGAGCTCTACAACCAAAAGTTCCTTTTCTGTGCCACTCTCTGCTCCCTCACTGTACCCCACTTACAGTGGTTGGCCTTGGTCAGTGAGGACCGAGGCTTCAGAGGTGCATCTGTGTGAGTTCACCTCCCACCCAGGGAAGAAGGTACCTTGCTTGCTCAGCCCTCTGAGCACTTTGTCTGTCTGGCTGTCCTGCCAGCCACTGTTCCTACCCGCTGGCCACTGTGCCAGCCACAGTTCCCCTCTGCTGGCTGTCTTGCCAGTTGCTTGTTCCACTCTGCTCGCTGCTTCGCCAGCCACTCATGCTGGTCACCTTCTGCCACCTGCCTCTCTGCTGTAACCTCCGCAGGTCAGTCTCTTTAGTTCTACCCAGGTCTTAGTGATTTTCAGCTCTTAGGCTGGGCAGAATCACTCTCCCACCACAAATGATTGTCAGCTCTTTTGTGCACTTAAAATAACGAAAAGCTCCTAATGGAGCCTATTTAGCTCTATCTTTACCAGATCAGAGGCCCTTAGGGAGAATCCACACCTCCTGACTAGCACACCTGTTCCCACCTCTCTTACTTTCACAGGTGTCTGGCATTTGAGCCCCTGGCTCAATGACCCCCTCATTTGTGACAAGTTAAGCATAGTTCTGCTCCCCTTTACTCATACAATAAAGACAATAATGTTGATAACAACATTTCACTACCCCTGTGTTCAGTACTAAAGTGATTTGTAACCCAACACCAGCCAAAGTTGATCACTTTGAGCACTTAAAGTCGTCCCAGTTAACGTTGTTTCATTGTTATGTTGCTGATCAATTAGGGAACATGCGCATTTAAAGTTGTGCAATGCTCCCTTCTAATGTCCTTTGGCAGCCACCTGCTTTGTCTTCCGCTTGCAGAAAGAGCAGCCCGTAGCAGCTAGCTAGTGGGGGCTTGGAACCAGGGTGGACCAGCAACTCCCCAGTCAGCTCCCCATATCAGCTCCCCGCTTTCCTAAGTTCCCTGTGCAGCAGCTGCCCAGCAGGCTAGCAATTACAGCTGTGCCTCCCGCCACTGCCATGTGCTGCTCCTGCCCTCTGCCTTGGAGCTGCTCCCTGAGACTCCTGTTTGCTGTGCGGGTGGAAGGGAAGGAAGAGGGGGGGCTAATGTTAGGGTGTCCCCCTCCCTCCACTCCTGCACCCCAGTTACCTCATCTTCCATAGATCAGGGGACACACACCAGGGCTCAGGACAGAGGAAGCTTGCAGCAGCTGCGGTCTCAGCAAGCTGATCTAATTAACAAGGCAGTGTACTTAAAGGGAAAATGCCCATATCTCCCTCCATTCCTGCTGCCTTGTAGAGTGAGAGAGTTAATTCTTGAGGGCTCAGCCAATTGCTAGTTCATCATTTAGCAGTAAGGGAAATATCCCACCCTCTGACTCCTCCACCTCAACCAAGCTTCATAATCATCATCACTATGTACCAGTATTAAATTGTTTGTTTAAATCTTATAGTGTGTGTGTGTGTGTGTATATATATATATATATATATATATATATATATATATATATACCTGGAACCTAACCCCCTCATTTACATTAATTCTTATGGCAAAATTGGATTCGCTTAACATCACTTCACTTAAAGTTGCATTTTTTCAGGAACATAACTACAGTGTTAAGTGAGGAGTTACTGTACTGCTCTATCTGCTGAATATCTAGGCAGAGTAGGTGTATTCATATAAATACAGTTTGCTCCTGAAGTCTCTCCCCCTCCCAGCTGTCAGGGGACAACACATTCAGACCCTACTTACATAGGCAATATTATTACCAACTTCATGTGTTTAGAAACCAAGTATCAGACTCCGAAAATCAGGAAAATAGCTTAACAGTTTATGATTTTTAAAAACAATAATACAGTGGGGTTCTTTTTATTTGTCTTTTGGTTTGAGCCTTTATGGTATACTTGGGTAACATTTTCAAGCTTTTCTCTGCCACCATGATGGCTAGAAGATTTTTTTTTCTTTAAATGAGAGCTGAGATTCTTATAAAATCAAAGGGCTCCAGGAACTGGGGCTTTAAGAAAAACACCAGCTATTGCAAAACTTGCAATAATATTGTGAGTGTTGGCAACACTCAGGAACATTTTCGGTACATTATTCTTCTGCATTCCCTCAGCTTTTATTTCAGATATTTATGTTTTAGTAAGCAGCCTCTATCAGCCTCTCATTCATAATATTGCACAGAAGTGCCTCATAAATGGTGTTTATGACAGCAGTCTGTTGCTATAGGAATGGCTGATGTCACAAATTTAACATGATTTCAATGAAGTCTCAAATCTGAAAAGATGGTATAAAAAGAGCAAGCTATTTAGATCATAAATCACATTGATAACATTTGTAAACATGCTAAAACAAAGTTATGAAAAAACAAGTGTAAATGGAATTATTTTTAAGTCTTCTTCAAAGTTTCCCCACTATGGACAGTTAGCTTTAAAGGAATATTATCCGCTCAGATTTACTATTTTAAAATATTTAGACTCTCTGTCCCAGGAGCATCAGTCTACCTATGTTTTCTTTAGCTTTGCTCCCAAACATGCTTTAGCTGGCAAGTAAAGATGCCGGGCTAGGCTATTTGAAAGACTCTTGCAAATGTTAGCCTAGGAATGCATAAGCACAAGAGGCATGAGGCACTGAAACACCATTTAGGAAAACACCAAGCTAGATGGCTATCACACACAGGGATTCCTCCAGAACAGTCACAGGAGGAGCACCTCCTGGAGAAGTCATGGAGAATAAAGAGACATTCAAGACTGAAGCAAGCAAGCATGGCTGCTCCCTCCTCCCCAAAATCTTGCATGTAACAGCCCACTTTCCCAAATGTCAGGCCTCTGTCCCCACCCAAAGCATCCTGTGTGTCACAGAGGGATTGGCCACCCCCTGTAGGCATCTTTTCAGGGACTTTGGGGGGATTGGGTGAAGAGAGAAATTTGCTGGTATCCTGGTGTTTTTAAAGGAAGATGATGATTGCTGTGGGGTTGGAGGAAAGTTGGGATAGTATGCTGCAAATAGAACTAAATAAAAAACAAAAACATGCAGGAAATCCTTTAAAAAAAGATTTTACAGTGGTATCATGAAACAGTCCAGTATATTATTTACACACATTCAGTTCTCTAATAGTTAGAGTTGGATTCTGTCACCTTACTCTGAGTATTAACTTACTTCCCAGAGAGCCTGAGGCTCTGCATGGAGCAAGGTACCACTCAACATGAGTAGTGATAGCAAAATCTCACCCAGAGATTGGAGCAGTTGTTGTACTCATGTCCCGTTCCTACTGAGTGAATGGGGAAGAGTGCAAGTGGCTTCCATAGCAACTCAGGAGCTTGATGATGGCACCATGCTGAGGCATATGATCAGGAAGCACCAGGCTGTGTCAGTAGTCATTCCCACCTCTACAGGAAAAAGCAGATGAAAACATGTAAAATTGGAGAATTACAAGCCCCATTTGAAGGCAAGTTGTACTTTGAGGTTTCTAGGTCTAATTATTAAGTTAATGAAGGATAACAATTAAAAATATTATTCTTAAATTGATAATGTCCCTTTAAATATATTTAATCTGATGCCTACCAAATGGTCACCATTAAAAATAAGTGACCATTTGCCAGCTATTCATAAAATAGGAAATAACTGCGGGATCTCTGTGGTAAGTCTTGACTTTAATGGTAGCCACTCTAAACATTAACCAAATTCAAGAGGAAAACTGCATAGTCTGTTGGTTAACTGGGAAGTAAAAAATGCTTTTCTTTGAAGAACTAGAGTATAGTAAGTCTCTCTTCTCAATTTTTTGGACTGCTGGCTGAACTTGTCAGCTTGTCCACTATATGGTCTGAGGGGCGCCACTTTATGTATCGAAGAGGCAAAACAGAAGCTGATAGCATGACAGTATCATAGAATCATAGAATCTCAGGGTTGGAAGGGACCTCAGGAGGTCATCTAGTCCAACCCCCTGACCAAAGCAGGACCAGTACACAATACAGTTTCAGTACACAAGTCCATGAGCATATTATCCACCCATTTAACTGACATCTCATAGCAACATATCCAAACATATCTTAATAGAACAATAGGGCTTTGTCACATTAGGAGGAAAAAAGACTTTTCATGATGTATTCCACTCCTTTTACTAAGACAAACAGACGCTTACCCAGCACCTTCAGATCTCCGTATTACCTAGAACCCACTCTTGTCTGTAATCTTCAATATTTCCAGGGTGGATAAAAATCCATGATTTAAAATAAAAAAATACAGATTTTTTTACTTAAATTGGATTTTTTTGATTTTGTCATTTAAATTATAGTAAGTTTTTCTTTTTAAAATAAACCTGTTTAAAGTGAAATCTGAACTTAATACAAAAATGTGTTAAGGCCTAAATTTATTGTACTCTCTTAAAACAAAAATAAATATGCTGAGTCCAGGAGCCTCTATCAAAAACTTTGAGTTAAAGGCTGCTTTTCTAGGTAAGGAAAGAATTGGGGGTGTAATCTAACTTTTGAGGTCAAGCTTTATAACTGTCGCACAATAGGTCAGATGGTGTATTAAGGGGTTTTGTTTAATAAAAATAAATTGTATATGCTGTTTTGTGTATTTAATTAAATTCCAGTTACCATCCTAATGCAGCTTGATACAAATTATGAGCAAAAAGTTAATTGTATAGTAAATAAGCAATATATTATTCACCATTTTCTAACATACAAAAATGTACAATTTGTTAATAAGAATCTAAAAATATTAAGCTACATAATTGTTTAACAAATGTATACAATTATAGCATTTCCCACCTCAGGTAGCAAAAAGATATACCAAATCTGGCATAAAAGCTCTATTTAATTGTAAATCAACATGTTTTAATGGTTATATCACCAATGAGAATGCACCTTTCATTAGAAAATTAAGTACAAATGGAAAAGTTGATTAAAATTGATGATTCCAGTTAAGGCTTTCCACTTGGTTATTTAAAAATCATGCTTTAAATCAATCCACCCTGAATATTACTATTGTATTACTAACAAGTTGTATTTGTTAATAATACAAATTTTATAAGCAGTGAGTGAACACATAACACTTTAAACACATAACTTCCTGAGTGAACACATAACACTTTAAATGCCATATCTAAATATCTAATCGCCCACCATCTATTTCTTGCTCCTAAATCTATCAAGGAGAAGTTTTTCTCTGCGCACATGCTACTATATGTTTTACATAAGTAAGGTTGATGTTCAGTTGTTACTGATTCAGTTAAAATTGCAAATGGTGAGTACATCTGAAGTTGCCTGTAGACATTTCTAAAGCGCTTATCATCATAGCATCTAGGTGCTGGAATGGGAAAACTTGCTCAGTTAACTTATCCCCACAAAAACATTTATCGTCCAGAACTCAGATTCATATCTCAGTTATGTGAAACTCAGTATTTTTATTTCAGCTGAGATCAGAAGCAGTAGCAGTAGTGCTTACACACAACAAGGAAAGCTGTTCTTGTGGTATTTGTAGTCAGGTCAGGACTACTGGAAATCTCATAAGCGCCTATTCTCACGGAACTTCCAATCCAATTTTATAGACCTAAGTGTTTTGGATAATTCTGATTAGAGCTCATTGACCAGTTAAAATATTATAAATAAAAGCACCACTACAATTCATAGATTCATATAATTATTCACAAATATTTGTACAGCTGCCACATATTGTTGAAAACGTTTATGAATCTGGAAAGTTTTCATAATATTTAGCATGAAGATTAACTGGCTGAAGATTTCAATCAGAAATGCTTTATTTTTACTGTTCTCCTGTTTGAAATGTTTCAGGCCAAGCAGAAACAATGCAATAATTACCTCTTCACAACAGAAAATAGTTAATAATCAAGGCAAATTGCAAAGAACTCAGTCTCAAAATTATTTGTCCAAACTATAAATCAAAAACATATGAACACATTATTGCCCAAATTAAATCAGGATCAGTTCACAAAAAATTTACTCTCCAAAAGGGATGCTAAGTTAAGAATAATATATTTTATAACAACTAGGTCACTCAGCTCTGATCCTGGTAACCCTCTAAACCAGGGTGTCGGCAACCTTTCAGAAGTGCTGTGCCGAGTCTTCATTTATTCACTCTAATTTAAGGTTTCGCGTGCCAGTAATACATTTTAATGTTTTTAGAAGGTCTCTTTCTATAAGTCTATAATATATAACTAAACTATTGTTGTAAGTAAAGTAAATAAGTTTTTTAAAATGTTTAAGAAGCTTAATTTAAAATTAAATTAAAATGCAGAGCCCCCTGGACCGGTGGCCAGGACCCGGGCAGTGTGAGTGACACTGAAAATCAGCTCACATGCTGCCTTTGGCATGCGTGCCATAGGTTGCCTACCCCTGTTCTAAACCAAGAGTCTGAGGTCTAAATCTTGAAGTCCTTATTCAGGGACAGATTCTGATCTTTTTTTCATGTTGAGTAATACCATACTCCACAAATAGTTTAACTTAGTTCTGTGGGACTACTCATTGAGTAAGGTGCTACTCAACAAAAGGCAATCAGAATCTGTCCCTCAGTTTAGACCTTATTCTGACAAACTTCCATGAACTTCATCCAGAACTTTGCCGATGACTAGTTTAAACCAGAACAAATTCTTCTTGTATATACTCAGTCATTGCTCTCTGGCTTCAACTTGTTCCTCTTCCAGATCCTCAGCTGGTGTAAATTAGCATTGATGGAGCTATGCCAATTTACACCATAACATACAACCCTCTCAAATCCTTCATATATTGTGTAGCATCTTCCCTGCTAAGGGAAATCATCATCATTTGAGGACACACTGTGATTCCTACTAGTTACTCCTAGCTCAGGGTCAGGATTTTAATTTTTCCTCTATCAAACTCAGGACAAACCCTGTCCTACATAGCCTCTTCTCTGTCAGAAAGTAGAAAGCTCCAGCTCCAAGTAATGAAATTGTTGGTGTTAGCCAGCTAATACTCATGTTTCCTTTACAGCTCTGGATCAACCAAAAGTGATATTTGTTTTCTTTTGCTACTAAAGGGGAAATATCATTGCACTGCACAGAGAATGTCTACTTTCCTCCATGATCTTGATCACTGTATTAATAATTTTTGCTGTAGTACATCTTGCTGCAGGGACTTCCAGCCAGCCTCAGATTCTGCTTCATCTTGCTATCCACGCCAACTGCCAAATGCTAAATTTTTTGTCTGGCCAGCGAGTTGCTCTGTGAGTTCCATTGCTGCTACTTCTGCTCTTCACATGTTAGAACACGGGTTAGTCAGTTAAGGAGGGCTGTGGTTACACGTTGTTTCTTTGTGTCTGGCTGCAGCTAGATGTTAACCAATAAACCGCCATCAGAGGCTTGTATCAGAGGTGAATGCTATGTTGACCCCTCACCTTTTGGTATTCATTGCTTGAGCATCAACTTGTCTCTTGCCTGTTTCCCATGTGCAGCCACTGTAAGGGAAAACAAGACTCCAACTCTGGAAGAGGATGGAGTAGAGGCTTGGTCTCTGACCTTGCCTCCCACTTCATTTGGTTGTTTGTTTTTCTAAATATAAAATTAATTACCATCAGCATGTACTTAGGGCCTGATTCAGAGCCCTTTGAAGTCAATGGGAGTTTTTCACTGACTTCAAAGGGCTTTGGATCATTGGTAGAATATACCAATTAATTATTAAGCCATTATTACTGGGTAATTATTACTTGTAATGTGTACTAGACTATTACTGTAGACAAGTTGGCTTAAGTATTCTACAGAGCGTAGGCTGACTACTGGGGAACAAGGATTTATTTCTTTAATCCTTATGTGTTTTTCTATTATACATTTCTGTTTTAATAATTTTGTGTAATTATCCTCCTGTTTTTCTACACACATATATATTTAGAGTGTGCCTTTGCTACGGCCTGTCCTCTGCACCACAGGGCATGATATTAGGTATATAGTTATTTTTACCGAATATTTTGGGATAGAAAGGATTTTTTGGATTGGTTTTAATATCGTGTTTGTATATCAGTTCTCTACATTTGCATGCATGTGCTTAGCAATTAAGGCCAGACTGTGCCACTTGGGGGTGGTATGGAGCTGCACTCCCCAAGGGGAGCTCCAGAAGGCACTGTGCTATGGCGGTGGAGGGCACACAGTGCGCTTCCTTTCACAGCTGGCTGGTGTGGAGTGAGGTTATGTCTATGGCCCTTCTCCTCCCTGCCCCAATATGGCCCTATTTGGAGTGACTAGTGCCCCACAGGGTGCTGGCAGGGAGTAATCCCTGTGTTCAGGAGAGAACCCGGGCCACAGTAGTGTCTGGCTCTTGTTTATAGGGTGTGCAAAGGGGGAAGGGCTGGCCTGTGATTTTCTAAGGGGCCTAAGGTTATTAGGTGCCAACTGCCATTTGCTTTCAATGGGAGTTGGTCACCTAAATCCCTTATTTCTTTGGAAATCCCATCCAAGGTCGTGGCACTGATTCTCTCCACCCTGACTTCTGCACCCACAAGAAGTCCAAGCACAATATAAAAAATAATTCAAAAATAGTTTTTACGAAGTGTGGAAATTAAGCAAAGGGGAATTTAGTCTGAAGAGCAGGAAAAAATTCATAACCCTGAATTTGATTATGGAATAGTCTCCCAAAGGAAATAGTGGAAGCCTAACTGCTTGAGTAATTTAAAACAAGACTGGACAAAGCATTCATTAATAATATACTGCAGGGAAAAATCCTGCACTGGAGCTGGAGCTGGAGTAAATGACCTAATAGGTCTTTTCCAGTTCTTGTTTCTATGATTGCATGATTTATTACTGCAGAAGAATGTAAATTCAGAGACGAGTTAACAATGGTTATTAACGATGTTTGGTTTACTTCCTCCCATCTTCATACTGCAGACTCACGTACACCCATATTGTAGTTATGTCAATGAAGATTGCCATTTGGTAGAGGAAAGACATGTTCAGAGAAAATAAGAATTCCGCATTTGCACTTAACCTTTTACATGGGAGAATATGATTACTGCATAAAAACACATTAATTTACCATGCCAAATATTTTTCCTAAAAGCCAACAGAAGAAATTGGAAAAAAAAAATCATAGGAGAAGATTGTTCTAAACGTGATATGAGGAAGCTCCTTTGTGGGACCCTGAGGATAAAGATTCATCAAAATAAATAACAGAAGCTGATACTAGAGAGCTTAAAGAATTTGGCAGCTAAAATACCTGTGATAAAAATTGTTGATGCTGCATTGCAGGAAAGCTCAAGCTCTAATGTTCAAATCTATCTTGGGCCACATTAAAATGAAAGCCAGAATATGACACAATAAAATAAAGCACTTAAATACATTGACTGAATTACTGCTTTTAGAATGCACCGATTCTTAGAAACAGCAGTAGACTGTGGATCAGCTGTATTGTGAGGCACTATTTAAATACACTAAAGCCCAGATCCACAAAAGGACTAAGAATCATAATGAACAGGATTAAATCATAGTAATGCCAAATATCATTGTTTGGGAAATGTCCAATTTCTGGAAATGGTCCTGTTAGGCTGGTTCTGACAGGGCTTTTTCCATCATTCTAAATGCTCTATTCTTGCTAGTAATGTGTAAACCTCAAAAGGTTCAGATCAGAGAGCAAGCTGAAAGAAAAAACTGAAAAACCTGTGTCTGTGAAGATCGTTAAACTCTGAAAAAACTGGGGTCAAAATCCAGGACCCATCTCTAGTTCCAGGGTTTAGTTTGGATAAGTCAAACAGCCATGAAATGCTTATCCAACTTTCTAGAACCCTAGTGCTTTGTAGATTTTGTACCACCAGCTCTCTTCAAATACTTGGAGGCCAAGGGCCAATACATTTAATTACTT